>NC_092713.1:93610275-93777925 GCF_047496885.1 Scyliorhinus torazame
ACGCCAGTTGGCATTGAGATTGCCATCGCACCTGAGCTGCTGAGGAACCAGAATCTCGATCATCTTGCCTGGGTGCTGTTGCTAGTAGTGACGGATCTTGCTGAGTTGAACTATATAGGTTCAACAGGCACTACTGGTACCATGTTGTGTTATGTCCTCTGGGATAACACAGGCTGCAACTCGATGCAGCTTTGACCAAAAGATACTCCAGACTTTGAAGTAAGTTCAATGTGATTTATTGAACCATTAGCACAGTTCTCTATGAGTTCGACTCTCCTGCTAATCTTGCTATAGTAACTCAGTCTAACTAACCAGTCTGCTCTAAGCCACGTGGTGTGTGTGATGCTTCTGATCTGCCCCTGTCCTACTCTCTAAGTGTCGCCTTTGGAAAGAGACAGAGCATGTGTGCCCTGTCCTTAGATATGGGTTGTGTAATGCCCCCTTGTGGTAGGGTCATCTAGGGGTGTCTTGACTGCCCATTGGTCGCGTCCTATTCTATGTGTTCATTAGCTGTATGTCTGCATATCATGACGTCTCTGGTGCTCCCTCTAGTGTTTACTTAGTCGTAGTGTATTTACATTAACTCCTTGTGTATTTACAGTGATGCATATCACCACAGGTCTCAGCCCCACAATCCAAAGATGTGCAGAGTAGGTGGATTGGTCAGGCTAAATTGCCCCTTACTTGGAAAAAAGAATTGGGTACTCTAAATTTATTTTTAAACAATATTTTCCTTTTTAGCTTGGTTCTCATTTTTTCTGATTCTATCTATGTGAATCACCTTACATCTATTTTCTATATTAAATGCATTACATATAAGAGGGGCAGCACAGTAGCATGGTGGTTAGCACAATGGCTTCACAGCTCCAGGGTCCCAGGTTTGATTCCCGGCTTGGGTCACTGTCTGTGCGGAGTCTGCACGTTCTCTCCGTGTGTGCGTGGGTTTCCTCCGGGTGCTCCGGTTTCCTCCCACAGTCCAAAGATGTGCAGGTTAGGTGGATTGGCCATGCTAAATTGCCCTTAGTGTCTAAAATTGCCCTTAATCTTGGGTGGGGTTACTGGGTTATGGGGATAGGGTGGAGGTGTGGGCTTGGGTAGAGTGCTCTTTCAAAGAGCCGGTGCAGTCTCGATGGGCTGAATGGCCTCCTTCTGCACTGTAAATTCTATGATTCTATGATTCTATATAAGCAAGTAGAAAGCAGGTTATTTTTAGAAGGCTGTGGGATGCCTCTGTCATCATCAGAGGTTTATCAACTGTTGGAACCTACCTTCAGCCTCTTTTCACCAGCCTTTTATGAAGTTCACAATAGCCTTTATATGCATCTAAATATTTATAGGTGGCCTCTGGTATCATTAGTCACATCAGTCTGTCAGAATGCACTGTTGGCTTAGACAGTCAAGGAACTTCTGAGTTCATTCAGATCTACTTCATCCTAGCAAAGCAGTGAGAGAGAAAGTTCAACTGTTCCATCAGCTTCCTGTCACTCATTTTCTTCTGGAAGTGATGTTGGGTGCATGATACATTCACCCAAAAGTAGAGAGGTTTATTCTCATCACAGATAAAGAAGACAGATCTATATTCCATAATTTTCATGCACAAATGCTGGCTACAAAGAACACTCATGTGTCCCTGAATTTCAGGATTGTCAAGGGTCCCTGTGAACTTCAATTTTAATAGGCTGGTTTTCACAATGTTATCAAAGAACAAGAAATCGCCTTATGGAAACAGGGAGGAATGACAAACTAAAAATTGATCATTTTCCTCAGATACAGCAGGCACTAAGGAGCATCTGCAGTAGCCAAAATGAGGCCCTGTGCTGAAACTACAGTATAGCCTGCAGTTAGTGTGGGTTGCCATTTTGGGAAAGGAATTGCAGCTTCCACTTAGCATAACTGTCCAGAGGATCTTTAAGCAGCTGCTGGAGATTTGCAGAGGACTTTTTTTTTAAAAATATATTTTATTCAAGATTTTTTGGCCAAACATAACAATACATAGTTTTTCTTTTAAACAGCAATAAAGCAATATAAATAACAGTGGCCAGTTTTAAACAAGTAAATAAATAATATATAAACAGAAACAAAAACAAAACTAAATGGCAACTGCCTTGTCAAAAATAGTTACTCTCCAAAGATACAATCCAACAGTCCCATATACATTACCTATAACAAATGTCTATACATATACAATGACATCCCTAAGAGCCCGCCCGGATCCTTCGCCGGGCTACTAGGGACGCAAAGGCCAAGACATCAGCCTCTTTCGCCTCCTGCACTCACGGCTCTTCTGCAACCCCGAATATAGCCAACCCCCAGCTTGGCTCGACCTGGACCCCCACCACCTTCGAAAGCGCCTTTGCCACCCCCACCCAGAACCCCTGTAGTGCCGGACATGACCAAAACATGTGGGTGTGGTTTGCTGGGCTTCTCGAGCATCTCCCACACCTATCCTCTACCCCGAAAAATTTACTGAGCCGTGCTCCGGTCATATGCGCCCTGTGTAAAACCTTGAATTGTATCAGGCTTAGCCTGGCGCACGAGGACGATCAGTTTACCCTACGTAGGGCATCAGCCCACAGCTCCTCCTCAATCTCTTCCCCCAGCTCTTCTTCCCATTTCCCCTTCAGCTCATCCACCATGATCTCCCCTTCGTCCCTCATTTCCCTGTATATATCTGACACCCTACCATCCCCCACCCATGTCCCTGAAATCACTCTATCCTGAACCTCCTGCGTCGGGAGCTGCGGGAATTCACTCACCTGTTGCCTCGCAAAAGCCCTCATTTGCATATACCGAAATGCATTCCCTTGGGGCAACCCATATTTTTCCGTCAGCGCTCCCAGACTCGCGAACGTCCCATCTACGAACAGATCTCTCAATTGTACTACCCCGGCTCTTTGCCATGCTCCAAATCCCCCATCCATTCTCCCCGGAACAAACCTATGGTTATTTCTTATCGGGGACCGCACCGAGGCTCCCGTCCTTCCCCCATGCCGTCTCCACTGCCCCCAAATTTTTAATGTTGCCACCACCACCGGGCTTGTAGTATATTTCTTCGGTGAGAACGGCAACGTTGCCGTCACCATTGCTTGTAGGCTAGTCCCCCTGCAGGACGCCCTCTCCAATCTCTTCCACGCCGCTCCCTCCCCTTCTCCCATCCACTTACAGACCATTGAAATATTGGCGGCCCAGTAATAATCATTTAGGCTCGGTAGTGCCAACCCCCCCCTATCCCTACTACGCTGCAAGAACCCCCTCCTCACTCTCGGGGTCTTCCAGGCCCATACAAAACTCATACCCCTAGCAACCTCCGTATGTTCGTGTTCAGCTGTCTCCCCTTCACAAACCCAGTTTGGTCCTCATGAACCACCCCCGGGACACAGTCCTCTATCCTCGTCGCCATTACCTTGGCCAGAATCTTAGCATCCACATTTAAAAGGGAAATGGGCCTATAGGACCCGCATTGCAGCGGGTCTTTTTCCTTTTTTAGGAGGAGCGATATCTTTGCCTCTGACATAGTCGGGGGCAACTGCCTCCTTTCCCTAGCCTCATTAAAGGTTCTCGTCAGAAGCGGGGCCAGCAAGTCCATAAACTTCCTATAAAATTCCACCGGGAATCCGTCTGGTCCCGGGGCCTTCCCCGCCTGCATGCTCCCAATCCCTTTCACTACCTCCTCCATCTCAATCTGTGCTCCCAGTCCCGCCCTCTCCTGCTCCTCCACCTTAGGGAATTCCAGCTGATCCAGAAAGCACATCATTCTCTCCTTCCCTTCCGGGGGCTGAGCTTTATATAATCTTTCGCAGAATACCTTAAACACCCCATCCACTCTCTCCGCTCCCCGCTCCATCTCTCCCTCCTCGTCTCTCACCCCCCCTATCTCCCTCGCTGCTCCCCTCTTCCTCAGTTGGTGTGCCAGCAACCAGCTCGCCTTCTCCCCATATTCATACTGTACACCTTGTGCCTTCCTCCATTGTGCCTCTGCATTACCCGTAGTCAACAAGTCAAATTCTACATGTAGCCTTTGCCTTTCCCTGTACAGTCCCTCCTCCGGTGCCTCCGCATATTGTCTGTCCACCCTCAAAAGTTCTTTCAGCAACCGCTCCGTTTCCCTACCCTCCTGCTTTCCTTTCTGTGCCCTAATAGATATCAGCTCCCCTCTAACCACTGCCTTCAACGCCTCCCAGACCACTCCCACCTGAACCTCCCCATTGTCATTAAGCTCCAAGTACCTTTCAATACACCCCCTCACCCTTAAACATACCCCCTCATCTGCCAATAGTCCCATGTCCATTCTCCATGGCGGGTGCTGTTCTTTTTCCTCCCCTATCTCCAGGTCCACCCAATGTGGAGCGTGGTCCGAGATAGCTATAGCCGTGTACTCCGTCCCTGTCACCTTCGGGATCAGCGCCCTTCCCAAAACAAAAAAGTCTATCCGTGAATATACTTTATGGACATAGGAGAAAAACGAGAACTCCTTACTCCTAGGCCTGCTAAATCTCCAGGGGTCTACTCCTCCCATCTGCTCCATAAAGTCCTTGAGCACCCTAGCTGCAGCCGGCCTCCTCCCGGTCCTGGACCTCGATCTGTCCAGCCCTGGGTCCAGCACCGTATTGAAGTCTCCCCCCATTGCCAACTTTCCCGCCTCTAGGTCCGGGATACGTCCCAACATACGCCTCATAAAATTGGCATCATCCCAGTTCGGGGCATATACGTTCACTAGAACCACCGCCTCCCCTTGCAATCTGCCACTCACCATCACATATCTACCCCCACTATCCGTCACTATGGTCTTTGCCTCAAACAGTACCCGTTTCCCCACTAATATAGCCACCCCCCTGTTCTCTGCGTCTAACCCCGAATGAAACACCTGCCCCACCCATCCTTTGCGTAGTCTGACCTGGTCTATCAGTTTCAAATGCGTCTCCTGCAACATAACCACATCTGCCTTTAATTTCTTTAGGTGTGCGAGTACCCGTGCCCTTTTAATCGGCCCGTTCAGCCCTCTCACATTCCACGTGATCAGCCGGGTTGGGGGGCTCTTTACCCCCCCCCCCCTTGTCGATTAGCCATCCCCTTTTTTAATCCAGCTCCTCACCCGGTTCCCACGTAGCCGTATCTCCCCCCGACGGCGCCCTCCCGCCTCGACCACCCCACCCCGTACCAGCTCCCCCTTCTCCCCAGCAGCAGCAACCCAGTTAACCCCCCCCCCGCTAGATCCTTTTCTAGCGTAATTGCACCCCCCCATGTTGCTCCCAGAAGTCAGCAAACTCTGGCTGACCTCGGCTTCCCCCCGTGACCTCGGCCCCTGCAGAGGACTTTTAAAATGCTTTGGGAGACTTTCAGAAGCAGAATACGGAGGATGCTGGAAATAAAAACAGAAAATGCTGATGTTTTGTCAAGAAACATCCCTTGGATCACTGTCTGTGTGGAGTCTGCACCTTCTTCCTGTGTCTGCGTGTGTTTCCTCCAGGTGCTCCGGTTTCCTCCTACAAGTCCCCAAAGACGTGCTTGTTAGGTGAATTGGACATTCTGAATTCTTCCTCAGTGTACCCGAACAAGCGCCAGAGTGTGGCAACTCGGGGTTCTTCAGAGTAACTTCATTGCAGTGTTAATGTAGGCCTACTTGTGACACTAATAAAGATTATTATTATCATCATCGATGTAGCAAATAATCTGAGGACTTCACCTAAAGAGAATGTGATGATCTGTTCCTTATATTGGATACCTTATAAGATATACCTTTTAAGGGCAGCACGGTAGCCTTGTGGATAGCACAATTGCTTCACAGCTCCAGGGTCCCAGTTTCGATTCCGGCTTGGGTCACTGTCTGTGCGGAGTCTGCACGTCCTCCCCGTGTGTGCGTGGGTTTCCTCCGGGTGCTCCGGTTTCCTCCCACAGTCCAAAGATGTGCAGGTTAGGTGGATTGGCCATGATAAATTGCCCTTAGTGTCCAAAATTGCCCTTAGTGTTGGGTGGGGTTACTGGGTTATGGGGATAGGGTGGAGGTGTTGACTTTGGGTAGGGTGCTCTTTCCAAGAGCCGGTGCAGACTCGATGGGCCGAATGGCCTCCTTCTGCACTGTAAATTCTATGAACCAGCAAGTGAAAGGGAATGCTTGGTCATCAACACCTTTCTCATGTCCTCCTTGCTCTGCAGAAGGAATGAGAAGACACAAGGCCAGGTAGTGCGATATCAGCTGCTGCAGGAGACAGAGAGAGAGGCAGGACGACCAGGTTGACTCCTTACCCAATATGGGTTCAGACCATCCCTCCTCCTCTGGACCTCTTCCACTAGGATCTCCAATGCCATTTCTGAGAATCGGTGTGTCTTTTCACTTAGTCTCTGAGCCATGCGGAGCTGGTGTGTGCCAACCTGTCGACTACACATCCTCATTGGAAGTGAGTGAGTAGAATTATGTGTAATCAGCCCTTGAGTATTATATCTACAATTGTCTGTTTTAACACCTCGAGGCAAATTAAGACTATTGTAATCAGCAACCAAAGAGAAAATGCTGGAAAATCTCAGCAGGTCTGGCAGCATTTGTCATAGCTTTGACAAAGGGTCATCTGGACTCAAAACGTTAGCTCTTTCTCTTCCTACAGATGCTGCCACACCTGCTGAGATTTTCCCGCATTTTCTCTGTGGTTTCAGATTCCAGCATCCGCAGTAATTTGCTTTTATTGTAATCAGCAGTTAGGATCAAAATTTGCTATGACTGGACCATTTAACAACTGTTTGTAGCACTTTCACTAAAATAACCACTTGTCCTAAAAGCCTGCAGCCGTTTTGTTTCTTGGTACCTGATGTTGCAGGAATGTTGAAAAAGTTGCCTGTGATTATCAGGCCCTCTTATAATGCAGTAAGACATCACAGTCATTCCACCTCCCATTTAAGGCGGGTGCTCCTGCAGCATCAGGTGGCCCTTGTGTCTATTTAAATATTTAATGGCAGCTGAACCAAGAAATAAACTGGAGCCAAGTGGGCAATCAAGCAGAAGACTAAAGATGCCCACCCCCATGATAGATCTGCCTTCGTTGAAGTAGATGGAGCAGTGTATTCATCAGTGGATATGTCGAGGAGCTCCAGCTGACAATAGATTTCAGAAATGTTTTTCTTCTGTCTTGGGATTCCTGTGAGTTGCAAGAATTTCCCTATGGATGAAAGCAGTGCAAAATCTCAGTGGTCAGAATGAGTCAGACTGCCACATTTATTTACATTCCGTTCCAGTTCAGACATTTTTATACAATGACAATGCTAGCAAAAGAAATTTCTAACATATGAGGCAAGCGATTCTTATTTTCATAAAGCCGAGTAAAATATTTTATGGAAACATCTCAGAAAATAGTTGTGGAGAGAAAATACTTCAATATGGTTTAGCCTTTAAACATTAATAATTCTGACAGTGTCTCTAGGTCGTGATAGCTGTGAGTTTGTGTGGGCGTCTGAAAGTAGGCCAGGGAGCACTTTAATTATATGCGTTGTTTTCCTCCATACTAATGCCTGCTTGCCACCCACATGGGATAAAGTGCCAGAATGCGCTATACATTCAATAAGTTTCCAAATTACAATAAACCCTGAAATTAACATCTATATGGAACAATGCATTTTTCTGTCTTTGATCAAATACTATTTAATAGTGACAGTTACAGCCACTTACGGTTGCATTAGATTTTATCAGTGCTAGAATTCAACGCATTTTGTGCATTTATTTTATTCAGTATTTTGGCAACAGTTTTTGCTTATCAGGGTGATTCATGTTAGATCTGGACAATGGAAATGGTCACATCTCAAACATCTAAGCCTACATTCTTTGATTGTTAACCTAACTTGAGGATAAAAAGTAAGTTTTATTAATTATAAAATGGGGCAGTGATCTTTAGATCTCCACCCAGATGATGCATCATGTGCATTTCTGGTGGGGGATTTGATTGGTGCAGGAAGTTTCTGCCTAATAGTGGCTAGAGTATAATTTGAATAATTTATTTAGAAGTCCAAACAATTTTATTGGATGTCCATACAATTTCCTGTCATTATTGTCTGCACCATGCAATGAATGTAGGACTTTCAGATATATTATATTCTACGTAATTGGTGCAGGAAGGGTTAAAAGCCTGGCTAGACTGCTGCAGTCATGTTTTTAAAAATCCTGGTTTGAAAGGCAGCTAGGCATTTTGGAGACAGTGGTGCAATTAAAGGTAAGATCATAATTCATTTTAACCAGGGATTGTTTGCTGAAGCAGGGCTAATGGACTTTTGTTTATATAAAGGTTGCCTGGGGAGTACTTAATTCAAGACATTGTGTTTAGTTTGGTAAGATGGTGTAATTGAATGGAGGATCAAGGGGCTGAGAATCCAGAGAAGCAGCTGATCTCAATACAGTGAGTTTAGATCTGTCTGCGAACAGACTAGCAATTTCTGGGACAGTTCAGTTAAAGATTTGACTGGGGCCAGACCAGACAAGCAGCTGTTATCAAGACAGTGGGTTAAAGGTTTTCCTGTGTACAGGACAGGAGTAGTGTCTCAGGCTGGCAGAATAAACAGTAGTTTGAGACAGGCAAGAATCTGCAGCAGGTTCCTGAAGGATCTTTCTTTCTCAAAGTGGTTTATCTAAGGCATCTCTTTACAGCAAGTATTCCTGAGTCTGTTAACTGTATTTAAAAATGGAGTTTGACCTGAAATAGGCTTTGAGTGGAGATAAAGATAGCAGATCTTTATCATTTAATTGTATTGTTAAGCATTCTTTAGCTGATATTTGAAAGCTAATTGTCTTTATGATGTTGAAGTTAGTAGTACTCTGTTAGTAATAAAATTTGTTTTAATGTACCATACCCCTATTTGTGCTTGGAATCACTCCTGGAGTAACATATCCTTTCCTCACATTCCTACAAATTAAATTAAATATTGAGGTTTCTATCATTATCCTAGCAACTGTTGGGGTCTGGTCTGGGATTGTAATACTGGGGCCTATTTGCTGAAGCCCTTGCTTCCTCTGCCTTCCACTTTTGCCTTCTACTTTTCTGTCTTTCATTTTTATATTTGATTCCCTCTCTTGCCTCTTCCTGTTCAGGTTCCCTTCCCTCTGCCACTCCAGTTTAAACCCTCCCCAACAGCATTAACAAACACCCCTGAGAGAACATTGGTCCCGGCCATGGCGGGATGCAACCCGTCCAGCTTGTTCAGGACCCATCTTCCCCATAGTCAGTCCCAATGCCTTAGAAATCCAAATCTCTCCCTCCTACACCATCTCTCCAGCCACTGGGAGAATTGCCACGTTATTTTACACTGGTGGGTTTGGGATTTTTTGGCTCTTGCCAAATTCTCCATATGTGCCGCCACCAAATCCACTGTGGGTGAGTTTGGAGAATTCCGCCTGATATGTGTTCTTGTTCCCTTCAGTAAGAAATAATCATACATTAAACATAAAATGCTGCAGCTTCATCGAGCGTATCTCTTGCTGCTCCCCATATAGCTGGTGGACTGATAAACGGATGCATTGTCACTCTACACATGACTGCTGTCTGGCAGTGAATATGGCACCCTGGGAATATATTAATATAACAATATAACCGAAGCAATAGTGGATGGCAGGTAGGTCCAAATGCTGCACCCGTCGCTCAGTAACACCTGCACCAGAATCGACAGCTAGAGGTGAACTTGGTTGGAATTCTCCGACTGTTGGGAATCTCTGTTCCCTCTGGCAGTGCACCCCTGCCCCCTGTAGCCAATCGGGAATGGCCACTTACGACAAGAAACATGGACGTTCGCAAAGCCTAAAGGGAAATATGGACAATGTAAGATTCAGACAGGCTCAGAGCCTGAATGTATATATGTGAGCAAAGAATCCAGACAGCATCAAAACCCCAACCGATTAGCATTTTGATGTCCCATCTCTGTAAGACAAAGGACTGATACTCGAGTAGCCGATACAATCCCAGACATTTCGGCGCCACTCCCTTTACTCAGGAAGCCTAAACAACAGGGTCAATGACCGCTTAGGACATGCCCAGCCATCAAGGCACCCGCCCCTTTATTGGCTCAGATCGAATACAGTGATCGAGAACTACCCAATTAATGGGGTCCAAACAGAAGGACCGCCCAAAAGAGCGCGAAACTCCCCAAGGACAAAGAGAGACGCTGCCATGTATTCGACCTCTCTTGGACCTGGCGCTCCGGCAATGTCCACCTCCAATTGCAGCACCACCAGGAGCAAGTTTAAGTTCAACGCCCGCTACCAGAGGGATAAGCCCAGCTGAGCAGCAGTTACTTCTCCAGGCCCAGTAGATCCAGATTCGAACAAAGGCCACTGTTCCTCTGACCTAAGCCGGGTGCCTGAAGTTAAGTACAGATTGTCATAGTTGTTAGGAGTAGTTTAACTAGTAGTGTTTATGTTGCATGTTAATTGTGTGTGTAAATAAAGTACCCTTGATCTTGAACTAACTAACTGGTGTTTGGCTTTTTGATCGATATCCGGTTGAACCTTGTCGTGGTATCATTTGATACCTGTGTCTCTGCGCAATATATCGAGATCTAAAGAAAGAATTGATTGCCATATTTATAGCCGGTAAAAAAGGCAACACCCCAGATATCCAGGCAGGATGGGATGGCTTCAATCGGAAATCCCATGGACAAGTGGTGGGAGTAGAGAATCCTGCTGCCAGCTAACGGTACATTGTCGAGAAAACGTGGCTGGGGGACAGAATCCAGCCCCTTGTCTCCAATTGTCAGATGAACAGCACCTATGCAGGCTTTAATTTATCAGGGATGGTGCAATTAAGGATTGTTTCATACTCTAAACTGTCCAGCCAAACTCTACTCTAGGCATGACACTGTCACTGCCCCGAATATCACAACTGCTTTCAACCGTTATAAAAATGTAAGACTATAATAGGAGACAGAGACTTCAAACATTCTTTGCTATTCAGCAAGACTATGGCTGATTTCCTACTTCAACTTCACCTTCCCGCACCATCACCATATTCCTTAATTTCCTGATCTATCTACCACAATTTTTTCAATGACTGATCATTCACAACTTTCGAGGGTAGAAATTTTCACAAAACCTTGAGTGAAAAAATGTCCCCTTATCTCAGTCCTAAATGGCCAACCCCTTATTCTAAAAATGTGTTCGATCTTCTAATTCCGCTGCCAGGAGAAACATTTTCTCAGCATCTGCCTTGCCAAGCTCCTTAAAATCTTTACATGTTTCAATTAGATTGCCTCTCATTCTTCTAAACTCCAGGAAATATAGACTTTGGGCGCAATTTACCGGGAGAGGACAAATTCGGGGGCCAAGCTTGCCGCCAATCAGTTTACAAAGAACAAAGAAAAGTACAGCACAGGAACAGGCCATTCGGCCCTCCAAGCCTGCGCAGACCATGCTGCCCGTCTAAACTAAAATCTTCTACACTTCCGGGGTCCATACCCCTCTATTCCCATCCTACGATCTAACTGGCTCCCTACCGTTGGTAAGATCATGATCTCGCCGCAGCTTGTCGAGAAATCAATAATCACCAATTAAGACCAATCTCCAGCCCATTAATGGGAAAGACCCCCTATTGTACGGCCTCCCATGATCTAACCGCCTCCCCAGCAATTGGTCACGTGGGTGCTGTTTAGTGCACTTATTCAAAAAGGGGAAGCTGGCGGAGTAGCTGCTGTGGGGATCCGAGGAGGGGAGAACCATCATGGAAATTGGGCAATTAGCCCGGGGGCACTGAAGCCGCTGCCCCTGTTTGCACGGGGTTTGGAGTCGAGCCTCTGGGATAGGAGCGGGCTCAGTCGTTGAGGGCCCGTGCCACCACAGCACGCGCGGGCCTGGCATGCCAACCCCCCCCCCCCCACACACCCCCGATCACGTATATCCGTAACAAGGGCAGCTCCAGCTGTTGCCTGTCCATCTCGCCACACACACTGGGACAGAGCCCTATCCGTGGTAATATGGTGCTGGTCACTTCAACCCTCATTGACCGTGGCGGCCTCTGGCTACACAGCTGAAGGCTATTGCTAACGGGGATGTGGCAATTCTAGTAATGGCTGCAGGACGTGTGTGCTCTGTGCTCCATGCTGTTGGCTGCAGAACTGCTTGTAGACCTAATGTTTTGTTTGTTGATGCCTTTTCTGATTCTGAAGCCTGGAATGAGGCAAAGGAAAGTGAACACATCTACTACCAGTCTGACGAAGGGGAAGAGGTGCTTTCTCACTCCTATACTATGCTTGGAGTTGGTGTGGCTTTCAGGTAATGACTGTTTCTGCTTTGGGAGTCTGCTGTTGGAATCTGCCGGGGGGGGGGGGGGGGTACCTGCCTGTTATTGCAATGCCTGGAGCTGTGTTTCTGCTTGCAGCTGTCCTTCTGCTTCTTTAGCCTGGGATGAGGCATGGGGAGGATTTTGGCTGGCCTACGCTGGAGGAGAGTTTGCTCTTGCAGTTTGTTGATATCTTCATTGGAATATTTTGTTTATTAACTTCTGACTGTTTATTGACTCATGTCGTGTTACTTGTTAATGCCCCCTGTGTTCCTGTGGTCTTGTCCTACGACTGGGTGGCGTAGGGTGACCAGACGCCGGTACTGCAGGAGAGGAAGGGCGGTGGCCTGATTCGACTGAGCAACTCGACGTTCGTGCCAGGATGCCTTTGTTAATTACTGGTGACTCTTTGTTTGTGGCTTGCTATCTGTTGCTTCCGGTTTGGGAGCCGTGCAGATTGCTGGTGATTTTTTTGTTTTCCTTTTGTATTGTTGTTGGTTTCTGCCTAACAGGTGGGGAATTCTCTGCATAATATTGTGTTATTGTTGTTTTTTGCTTCTTGCCTAGCGGCTGTGTGCTTGCCTGTTGTAGCCCCTGCTGCTTATGTGACCTGGGATAGAACATACAGTGCAGAAGGAGGCCGTTTGGCCCATCGAGTCTGCACCGACCCACTTAAACCCTCACCTCCACCCTATCCCCGTAATCCAGTAACCCCTCCTAACCATTTTGGTACTAAGGGCAATTTAGCATGGCCAATCCACCCAAACTGCACGTCTTTGGACTGTGGGAGGAAACCGGAGCACCCGGGGGAAACCCACGCAGACACGGGGAGAACATGCAGACTCTGCACAGACAGTGACCCAGCCGGGAATCGAACCTGGTGTGGTAAGCTTGCTCGTGCTGGTGAAGGGGAGACGTTTCTCTCTCCACCCTTGCTCTTTGCCACCATTGGGTGCTTTTCCACTGCTGTGGGGCTGCTGCTGGAGCCGGATGGGGGGTGAGGGTGGAGTTGGGTGGAGGGGGAGGTATAGCATGCACTGATTCGGGTGCTGGTGGCTTTCTTTTCTTATTGCTTTTGTTCATGGTGTGAAGTTAGTATTTTCATTGTACTGTTGCCTGTTTCGTAGTTTCTGTGTTATGTATTTTGCCTTGCATTTTGGATGATGAACCTGTTCCTGGACTGAACTATGGGTTCCTTGCCTTGGGAGAGGAGAGGTGTTTTCTCTCTCTCTTCCTCCATGCCCCGTGTCGGTGTGTCCTTTTTGGTGGACTGTGCTTTTCGTTTTCATACATGCACATCCTTACAGGCATGCACACTCTCACCGACGTGCATTCACTACTTTCTACACGCAGAAGGTTGCCCGGGCAGCCGACTAAACTTTAACCTGGACCAAGCACAACACGATGCCCGTGCAGCAGGATTCTCCGCTATTTACGGAATGCCCCAGGTTCAGGGGGTAATAGGTGGCACGCATGTCACCTTGCATGCACTGGCCGGTCTGGAAGCACCCTTTATTAACAGGGAAGGGTTTTACTCCCTCAACGTCCTGCTTGTGTGTGGCTACCACATGAAGCGGCGCCGGAATGTGGCGACTAGGAGCTTTTCACAGTAACTTCATTTGAAGCCTACTTGTGACAATAAGCGATTTTCATTTTATTTCAAGATCATGCACATGTGTGTACGCTTCCCAGGGACTGTGCATGACAGCTGCATCCTGGGGCTATTGGAGATCCCCGGTATCTTCGAGGGACACCCCAGGATGACCGGTTGGCTCTTGGGGGATAAGGGGTACCCAGTTAGGTCCTGGCTCATAACGCCAGTACGGAAGCCGGTGACCAATGCAGAGCCCCCTCTAACAAGGCCCATGTGGCCACCTGGGCTGTCATTGAGCGGTGCATCGGACTGCTTAAAATGAGGTTCTGATGCCTCGCCCACTCTGGTGGTGCCCTGCAGTACACCTCCTCCCCGAGGGTCACTTGACATGCTGGAGGTGGAGGAAGAGGAACATGCAGCCACCTCTGAGGAGGAGCTGGACCAGGAATGGTTGGACCAGGAAGGGCTGGAGGACCAGCCGGAGAATGGATGACAGGCATGGCGAGGGTCTGGCATGCCTGGAGGACCAGGGAGGCTCTCATCCTCGCGCACTTCACATGGCTTCACCGTCATTCTCCCCACACCGCCACCATCGCCCTGTTCCACCCTCCCTGGGTCTGTGTTACATCACTCCAGGGTGATGGGCCTGTTTTGGCACTGTCAGACGGTCAATATAAAAGGCAGGAGGGTGATAACCCGCCTTGAGCTGAGGGCTGGTGCTCCTCAATCTATGCCATAGTCTGACTCCTGTCTGTCTGCTGAGTGCTCGCTCACACCCATTCCCTGCACATGGTATGCCTCGGCGGGGGCAGTGGGGCAGGTTCCATAACGAGGAGCCCGGGGGTTGGGGCCAGGGTAGGGCGGAGGGCAAATGGAGAGGGGGGGGGGGGCACAGACTGGCTTGCAGTGTGTAATAACGTGACAGAGGCCTCACATGTCTCGGGTGCAACGTATGTTTAATGGTATATAAGTAGAATAGTGACCCCAAATGTCACTATCTACTGATGGTGCCGCTCCCCCCCCCCCCCCCCCCCCCCCCCCCAATCCACCCCAGTGCCATCTCAGTGATCCTTCATGTTCGAGCCTTCCGAGCTCTACCACTTTGTCTCGGTGATTCCGCAGGATGCACATCAGGAGGTGGAGACAGCCTACTGCCTATCGCATCCTGTGGCCTTTGATGACCCTAGTGGGCATCCTCTGGAAGGCTTGGAGCCTGAGGGCCCATTTCCGGGTTCAAATCCCACCATGGCAGATGATGAAATTTGAATTCAGTAAAAATCTGGAATTAAAAGTCTAATGATGACCATGAACAACCAAGCTGGTTCATTAATGTCCTTCAGGGAAGGAAATCTGCCAGCTTTACCCGGTCTGCCTCCACACAGTGAGGGGACTCTCATCTGTCCCCCACTGAAAGACCTCCATTCATGTACGGCACGGTAGCACAGTGGTTAGCACAGTTTCTTCATAGCTCCAGGTTCCCAGGTTCGAATCCTGACTTGGGTCCCTGTCTGTGCAGAATCTGCATGTTTTCTCTGTGTCTGCATGGGTTTCCTCCGGGTGCTCTGGTTTCCTTCCACAGTCCAAAGATATGCAGGTTAGGTGAATTGGCCAAGATAAATTGCCCCATTAGTGTCCAAAGGGTTAGGTGGGGTTACTGGGTTAAGGGAAAGTGTGGAGACGTGAGATTAAGTAGGGTGCTCTTTCCAAGGCCGGTGCAGACTAGATGGGCCGAATGGCCTCCTTCTGCACTGTAAATTCTGACTGTCTGTACGTCTGTCTTCTGTCTGTCTAACTGCTCGGCCCAAGACCGCAAGAAACGTCAGAGAGTTGTGAACACAGCCCAGTCCATCACACGAACCTGCCTCCCATCCATTGACTCCGTCTACACGTCCTGCTACCTGGAGAAAGCGGGCAGCATAATCAAAGACCCCTCCCACCCGGCTTACTCACTCCTCCAACTTCTTCCATTGGCAGGAGATACAAAAGCCTGAGAACACGCACAAACAGATTCCAAAAAGCTTCTCCCCCTGTTACCAGACTCCTAAACGACCCTCTTATGGACTGTCCTGATTAATACTACACTCCTGTAATATTCACCCAATGCCAGTGTCTATGTATACATTGTGTCCCTTGTGTTGCCTATTATGCATTTTTATTTTATTTTATTTTATTTTCATGTACTAAATGAGCTGTTTGAGCTGCTCGCAGAAAAATACTTTTCACTGTACCTCGGTACACGTGACAATAAACAAATCCAAATCCAAGAGAGATCACCAAAAGGTACTTAAAAGGCACAGCAAATAGGCCCAACCAAGATGGCCACCAAACCAAATCAAAACACTGAACAAAGAAAAATCTGCAGACACCATCAGCAAACTACCCCCACACCAACACCCTTGAATGCAACTAACCCAAATACAGATACCAATAGAGGCAAGACCCAGGTTCAATCCCGCTGTCCATGTGGAGTTTGCACATTCTCCCCGTGTTTGCGTGGGTCTCATCCCCATAACCCAAAGATGTGCAGGCTAGGTGGATTGGCCACGCTAAATTTGCCTCCTAATTGGAAATAAATTGGGTGCTCTAAATTTAAAGAAAAAGACAAAAAAAACAAATAGTTGCAAGACAAACACACACAATTAAAATCTACTTCTAACAAATGAAAACAAAACAAGAACTCTAATCCCATTTTCTAAAAAAAACTACTGTAGTGGGCTGCAGCCCACCCTTCAAAACGATTCCTGTTAGCAAACTCTTAATTTAGCAGGGAGGCTCCCAATTAGAGTTAAGAAAAATGGTTACAAACAACCAAATACTAAAATCCCATAAACCTTGAGCTCCGAAAGGCAGCTACATATTATCATGACAAACAGAACCCCACAAAGAACTAAACCCCAAATATAAACAAGAACTGTAAAAATTCAACCCCAACAAGAACAAGAAAATACAAGAACAAATATGAAACCCAATAACGCAACAATTCAACATGCCCGTCCCCAAAACCCCCAAAACTCAATTACACTGTGCCCAACTTATGTTTTGTAACAAAGGACACCGCCTCTCCTGGTGCGCCAAATAAATAGTCCTTTCCAGAAAAAGTTACTCTAAGCCGAGCCGGGTAGACTACACCAAACCGGATCCACTTTTAAACAGGGTGGCCTTGGCTCTATTGAACACAGCCCTCTTCTTCGCCACTTCCAGTCTCATGTCTTGGTAGAACCATTTAAAATCCCGATGTTGCTTTACCCATCTCACCACCTGCTCTTTCTCCTTGAAGCTATGGAAATTCACTATTACCACAGGTGGTGAATCCTCAGGACGAGAGCTCTGCCAGAGTGTACGGTGGGTGTGTTGTTCCTTGTGTCTTAATAACACTCGTAGTCTTGAAGTTGAAGTAGATGCTTTATTGTGAGTTTGTTTTCTCTTCAGTGCTTAACTTTAAATTACATCGGAGCTGCCTGTCTGTGTCTTGCTACCAGCTCCCGTTCCTGTGAAGTGTGTGCTAACTTCCTGTTCGCGTGATTTTATACCTCCCATGCTCCCTCTAGTGATTTCTCAGTGGTATTGCATCTACATTGACCCCTTGCTTAATATACACAGATATACAGATCACCACATCCCCCCTTTTTTCTTTACATATTTTCTGTACAGTGTTAAAGAAAATTGTATAAAACAGTTAGATTACTTATGATATGTATATCTGTACAAGTGATGATGATATTGGGTATTTTACAAAGCCAATTAATATTTATGAGTCCAATCTTAATAAAAACATTTATGAGTCCAAACTTGATGAATTTGTTTGTTGAGTTTTATCTTTTTCATTGTTGACATGGTGATATTGATATTGCAACTCCATTGTGAATGTTGTTGGTGTTCTTGTTTTTTAAGTAATCAACAAGTCATCCCGAGGTGTTTGAATGGTCAAACCACTGATATTGACTGACATGGACTTTCTTCTGTGCTTGTGGTATCGATTTAGTGTGTCATCTGCCTTGAATGTTGGTGTGCTTGGTTGTTCTGGAGCAGATGTGAAATTGTGCGATTCGTTGTCATGCCATGGCATGTTTGTAGTCTTGTCATTGTTTTGCAGTGTGCTGTGGCATTGTCCTTCATGTGCAGCGTTGTACCATTTTGTACAGGTTGTTTCATTGTTATTGTTTCTGTCGTTTATGTCTTTGTTCTTTTTGTTGTCGTTCTTGTTGCTGTTTTTGTCATATCTGTCTTTGTTGTTTTCGTTGTCGTTCTTGTTGTTTCTGTTTTTGTTGTTGTCGTCGTTGTTATTGTCGTTTTTCTTGTTATGCTTGTTGTTTCTGTTTTTGTTGTTTTCGTCGTTGTTCTTGTCGTGCTTGGTGTTGTCTTTGTTATGCTTCTTGTTGTTTTTGTTGTTGTTTGTGTTGTTGTGCTTACAGTTTTTGTTGTTGCTGTTGTTGTTCTTGTTTCTGCAGTGCTTCTTGTGGTTTTTGTTGTTCTTGTTACGCTTCATGTTGTTTTTGTTCTTGCTATTGTTGTTCTCGTTTCTGCTGTGCTTCTTGTGCTTTTTGTTTTTCTTGTTCCGCTCAATGAGTGTTCCGTGTGGATAATTTGCGTAATTGGTGCAAGTGTCCTTCGTGGTATCTGTTACCTTGAGCGTTTCGTCTCAAGAATGATCTGATGTTGCATTGATGTTGGTGACATCAGTCATTTGTGGTGGATTTGATTCCTCTTCTTTGCTTTCTTGGTGCTCCTCCTCTGGAGTCAAAATCTTTATGATTTCATTTTCTTTTTGGTCTTGGTGCTCCTCTTCTGGAGTCAAAATCTTCATGATTTCATTTTGTTGTGGGTCATGGTGCTCCTCTTCTGGAGTCAAAATCTTCAAGATTTCAATTGGCGTGGTCTCTCTGGACTCTTGGTGCTCCTCTTCTGGAGTCAAACACTTCAAGATTTCAATTGACATGGTCTCTCTGGACTCATGAGTAGCCCTACTCTGCGCTTCTGTACAGATGAGCTGAGATCTGTCAGTCTCGCTGTGATCCTGCACCTCCTGTATGTCGAGTGTGATGACATTGTCGCTGTTTTCACATGCAGTGGGTAGACTTACATTGTCTTCTTCTTGATTATGTGAGCTTGGTAGACTTTCATAGTCTGCTTGTGGTTGCTCAGATACGGTGGGTTGGCCTTCATGGTCTTGCTCATGCATGGCGTTCGCAATGGAGTGTTTGTTTGCTTCCATTTTGGAGTCTGTCAACGAGCTATCCGTGGAGGCTTGTGTCGCTCCCTCTGTGGAGTCTTTCATCACTCTCTCTGTGGAGTCATGCAGTGTACTCTCTGTGGAATCAATCTGTGCTCTCTCAACTGAGTCGTTCTGTGCTCTTTGTGTGGCGTCGTCTTCTTCTTGGCTATTGCTGTCATCCAATGTCTCGATGATCTGCCATGGCATCATGGTATTGGATTCATCTACCATGAGTAGAGTCATGTTGAGCTTTTCAACCGTGTTGCTGATGCTGTGTGATCAGCATATCCGAATAACTCAGCCATGTCTGGGTAGTATTGTTTGAAAAACAAATCATCTTTTTTTGTTTCGAACGTGTTTTTATTGTTCTCTTCACTTTGGGTGGTGCAGACTGTTTGTTCCTGGGTGTTGTGAAATTTATCTTCCACTGCTGGTAACCGTTCAAGCATTGTTCTGTCTTTTGAGGTAAGTAAAGTCGGTTTTACAGCTTTAAGTGTCTTGTTTTCAATTTTCGGGCATTTCCCTTTTAAGTGTGCGTGGTCAGGGTCCTCTGACGTCATGACGTTCGAGACGTCATGCGTGGGGCTCGATTGCGCATGTGCACATCGATCTTCCTTTATTCGGCGGGTTGTTGTACACTGCGCATGTGCGGCTTGCGCATGCGCAGACCCATCTTCGAATGTTGCGATCTTTTCTTTGCACTGCGTGTGCACGGCTTGCGCATGCGCAGAAGGCAAAATGGCTAATTTTAACTGCGCATGCATGGCTTCTCTTTCCTGCGCATGCGTAGACGCAGATTTTTGTCTTTTGTTCCACGGAGATTGTAAAATGTGCTCAGACGCCATTTTGGAGTGGATTTCAGTATTTTTGCTTTGTAAGACATTAAAGTTACTTTTTCCTCTCGATCTGGACTTTTCACTCGCGATATCTAGACTGAACCCTTTCTGTTCTGGTAGTGATTGTTTGAGTTTTGCATCACTCATTCCATGTGCAATTTGGTCTCTGAGCATACAGTACTGTTCAAATTCCATACAGTGCTCTTCAAATTTTTTTTAGTATTACTTCTTATTTGGTGCTGTCTTCACCTTTCAAGTATTTAAAGCAATTATATATTTCTCTAGCTTCATGTCCTGCGATGAGCAGAGCTATTTTCATTTCTTCTGAGGCTGCTTTTAAGTCATTAGCCATGATATATATATCGAACATTTGTTTAAATCTTTTCCAGTCATTACTTAAATTAACGGTTGTGTTCAGCTGAGGTGGGGTTCCAACAGATATCATCGAATTAGCGAAGTCTTTCCACATCGAATGTCCGGTAGGAGTTTTCCTTGCCATTTTGGTCTTTTTGTGTCTTCTGCTCATGTAATCTTATCGTAAGCTTTCTGAAGCCGGTCCTGGTACCATGTGTTGTTCCTTGTGTCTTAATAACACTCGTAGTCTTGAAGTTGAAGTAGATGCTTTATTGTGAGTTTGTTTTCTCTTCAGTGCTTAACATTGGAGCTGCCTGTCTGTGTCTTGCTACCAGCTCCAGTTCCTGTGAAGTGTGTGCTGACTTCCTGTTCGCCTGTTTTTCTACATCACGTGCTCCCTCTAGTGAGTACTCAGTGGTATTGCATCTACATTGACCCTTTGCTTAATATATATAGGTATACAGATCACCACAGTGGGCTCGGTCCAACTCAGGAGGGGATGGGAATATATCCTCATGCACCATCTTACCAAACATATCTTCAAAGTACTCAGTAGGCATTGGGCCTTCAATCCCCTCCGGCAGCCTCACAATTCAAATGTTTTGCCTCCTGGTCTGATTCTCTAGATCATTCACCTTGGCCTTCAATGGTAGCAGAGTGGTTAGCACTGCTGCTTCACAGTGCCAGGGTCCCAGGTTCGATTCCTGGCTTGGGTCACTGACTGCAGAGTCTGCACGTTCTCCCTGTGTCTGTGCAGGTTTCCTCTGGGTGCTCCGATTTCCTCCCACGAGTCCCGAAAGGTCATTTGGACATTCTGAATTCTCCCTCTGTGTACCCGAACAGGCATCGGAATGTGGCGACTTGGGCCTTTTCACAGTAACTTCATTGCAGTGCTAATGTGAGCCTACTTGTGACATAAAGATGATAATTATTATACTTGTTTGCCTCAGCCACTGAAAGCAGCTCCAATTCCAGTGATGCAATCCCGTCACTGCGGCTCAAAAGGGCCACTTCCATATATTTTATCGTGGCTCCATGGGCTTTCACTGTTTCATTGATTTTCTCCAGAGTCGCTCAGATGGGGATCAAAGCCTCTTCCATTGATTTCCGGAGGTCCTCCGACTCAATCCACCAGTTTTTATCCAACTGCTTCACCAAGGTACTTGAAAGCACCTCGACTGTTAGTGGAGTCGCCAGAGCCCCAGAGTCTGAGTCCGCCATTTTACCTGTCGGCAAACTCTGAGAGACCTCCATCTCCATCTGCTGACCACCTTCTTTCTCCTGACTTTTCTTCATACACTAGCGGGAGTCACCTCCTGCGTGCCTTCCCCCTACATTACACTACCGGAAGTCCCATGGCAGGTGGAATTTAACTCTGCAATGTGTGAGGTGATACACTTCGGAAGGAGTAACATGACAAGGGAACACTCAATGAATGGCAGGACACTAGGAAGCTCAGAGAAACAGAGGGATCTTGGGGTGCTTGTCCACAGATCCCTGAAGGCGGCAGGACATGTGAATAGGGTAGTTAAGAAAGCATATGGGACACTTGCCTTTATTTGTCGTGGCATAGATTATAAGAGCAAGGAGGTTATGTTGGGGCTGGAGAGGGCTTTGGTTAGGCCACAGCTACAGTACTGTGTTCAGTTCCGGTCGCATCACTCTAGGAAGGATGTGAAATGAAATGAAAATCGCTTATTGTCACAAGTAGGCTTCAAATGAAGTTACTGTGAAAAGCCCCTAGTCGCCACATTCCGGCGCCTGTTCATGGAGGCTGTTACGGGAATCGAACCGTGCTGCTGGCCTGCCTTGGTCTGCTTTCAAAGCCAACGATTTAGCCCTGTGCTAAACAGCCGTGATTGCACTGGAGAGGGTGCAGAGGAGCTTCACCAGGATGTTGCTTGGAATAGAGCATTTCAGCTATCAGGAGAGAGTGGATAAGCTCGGGTTGTTTTCTTTGAAGCAGAGAAGACTGAGAGGGGACCTGATTGAGGTGTATAAAATGATGAGGGGCATGGACAGGATGGATGGGAAGCAGCTGGTCCCCTTAGTTTATGGGTCAATAACAAGGGGGAACAATTCTAAAGTGAAAGGCAGGGGATTTGAGGAAACAATTTTTCACCCAGAGGGTGGTGGGAATCTGGAATAATAATACTCATCTTTATTAGTGTCACAAGTAGGCTTACATTAACACTGCAACGAGGTTACAGTGAAAAATACATTCCTGGGAGGGTAGTTGAGGCAGGAAACCTCACAATCTTTCAAAGGTACGTGGATGAGCCATTGAAATGTCATAACTGATAGACTGATGGAAATGAGGCTATGACAGGTGAGGACCTTGAGAGGATTGTTATCACCAAGGAGGTAGTGATGGGCAAGCTAATGGGGCTGAAGGTAGACAAGTCTCCTGGACCTGATGGAATGCATCCCAGAGTGCTAAAAGAGATGGCTAGGGAAATTGCAAATGTGATAATTTACCAAAATTCACTAGACTCTGGGGTGGTCCCGGCGGATTGGAAATTATCAAACATGACACCACTGTTTCAAAAAGGAGGTAGGCAGAAAGCGGGTAATTATAGGCCAGTGAGCTTAACTTCGGTAGTAGGGAAGATGCTGGAATCTATCATCAAGGAAGAAATAGCGAGGCATCTGGATGGAAATTGTCCCATTGGACAGACGCAGCATGGGTTCATAAAGGGCAGGTCGTGCCTAACTAATTTAGTAGAATTTTTTGAGGACATTAACAGTGCGGTAGATAACGGGGAGCCAATGGATGTGGTATATCTGGATTTCCAGAAAGCCTTTGACAAGGTGCCACACAAAAGGTTGTTGCATAAGATAAAGATGCATGGCATTAAGGGGAAAGTAGTAGCATGGATAGAGGATTGGTTAATTAATAGAAAGCAAAGAGTGGGAATTAATGGGTGTTTCTCTGGTTGGCAATCTGTAGCTAGTGGTGTCCTTCAGGGATCAGTGTTGGGCCCACAACTGTTCACAATTTACATAGATGATTTGGAGTTGGGGACCAAGGGCAATGTGTCCAAGTTTGCAGATGACACTAAGATAAGTGGTAAAGCAAAAAGTGCAGAGGATACTGGAAGTCTGCAGAGGGATTTGGATAGGCTAAGTGAATGGGCTAGGGTCTGGCAGATGGAATACAATGTTGACAAATGTGAGGTTATCCATTTTGGTAGGAATAACAGCAAAAGGGATTATTATTTAAATGATAAAATATTAAAACATGCTGCTGTGCAGAGAGACCTGGGTGTGCTAGTGCATGAGTCGCAAAAAGTTGGTTTTCAGGTGCAACAGGTGATTAAGAAGGCAAATGGAATTTTGTCCTTCATTGCTAGAGGAATGGAGTTTAAGACTAGGGAGGTTCTCCTGCAATTGTATAAGGTGTTAGTGAGGCCACACCTGGAGTATTGTGTTCAGTTTTGATCTCCTTACTTGAGAAAGGACGTACTGGCACTGGAGGGTGTGCAGAGGAGATTCACTAGGTTAATCCCAGAGCTGAAGGGGTTGAATTACGAGGAGAGGTTGAGTAGACTGGGACTGTACTCGTTGGAATTTAGAAGGATGAGGGGGGATCTTACAGAAACATATAAGATTATGAAGGGAATAGATAGGATAGATGTGGGTAGGTTGTTTTCACTGGCGGGTGAAAGCAGAACTAGGGGGCATAGCCTCAAAATAAGGGAAAGTAGATTTAGGACTGAGTTTAGGAGGAACTTCTTCACCCAAAGGGTTGTGAATCTATGGAATTCCTTGCCCAGTGAAGCAGTTGAAGCTCCTTCATTAAATGTTTTTAAGATAAAGATAGATAGTTTTTTGAAGAATAAAGGGATTAAGGGTTATGGTGTTCGGGCCGGAAAGTGGAGCTGAGTCCACAAAAGATCAGCCATGATCTCATTGAATGGTGGAGCAGGCTCGAGGGGCCAGATGGCCCACTCCTGCTCCTAGTTCTTATGTTCTTATTACATTCAAGACTATGGGCCAAGTGCTGGGAAGTGGGATTAGTGTAAATTTACAATCGTTTTTTGTTGATGCAGGCTTGATAGCGCAGTACAATATTTAGCATTACTGCCTCACAGCACAGGGGCCCGGGTTCAATTCTGGCATTGGGTGACTGCGTGTGTGTGTGGAGTTTGTATGTTCTCTTTGTGTCTGTGCGAATTTCCTCGGGATGTTCCGATTTCCTCCCATAGTCCAAAGATCTGCAGGTTAGGTGGATTAGCCCTGATAAATGCACAGGGTTGCAGGAATAGGGCGGGATAGTTGGCCTCGGTAGTGTGTTCTTTTGGAGGGTCGGTGCAGACTCAATGGGCTGAATAGCCTCCTTCTGCACTCGAAAGGTTCTATCAATTCAATGGGCCAAAGGGCCTCCAATACTGTGTGATTTCATGAACTCCACTGTCCTTCTTCAAATATTGCCATGGATATTTTCACACAGCGTGTTGTTACATAAGAACATAAGAACTAGAAGCAGGGGTAGGCCATCTGGCCCCTCGAGCCTGCTCCGCCATTCAATGAGATCATGGCTGATCTTTTGTGGACTCAGCTCCACTTTCCGGCCCGAACACCATAACCCTTAATCCCTTTATTCTTCAAAAAACTATCTATCTTTCTCTGAAAAACATCTGGAACACTTTGCCTGAAAGGGGCTGGAAGCATATCCAATAGTAACTTTGAAAATGAAATTGGATAAATACTTGAAGATTTTTAAAAAACGTACAGTTTGTGGTGATATACATCACTAAGTACACAAAGGGTTAATGTACATACACTACACCTAGCTAGACACTAGAGGGAACGCCAGAGACATGACACACAGACAGTCAACCAATCGGTCAGTAAAATAGGACATGACCAATGGGCAGTCACGATACACACAGAGGTGACACGACCACAGGAGGGCATTATACCAACCCATATAAAAGGACACATCACACATGCTCTGTCTCTTTCCAGTGGAGACTCTCAGTGAGTACAGACACAGGGTTGATTGAACATCACTCCCACCACATGGATTGTAGCAGACTGGTTCATCAGTCTGAGTAGCTATAGAAGGATTAACAGTAGCGTCAAATCCAAGTAGGAGAATTGTTAACAGTAATAAATGTGTTGAAGCTATCTCCAAGTCTGAACCTTCCTTTGTCAGAGTGCACATAAAGGAAGCAGCTTATGTTACGTCAAGAGCATAACAAAACATGGTTCCAGGGGAGTGAACTGTTTCAATCCATATAGTTAAAACTCAGCGAACAGTGACAACCAGCAACAACAGCCAGGCAAGATGATGTTCAGGATTCCGGTTCCACAACCGCTCCAGTACCAATGCAATCTCAGTGAAAACTGGCGTTGGTTCCAGCAGAGATTCGTGATCTACCTGGTAGCGTGCGACCTAGATGGCGTGGCGGATGCAGAGAAAATAAAGCTTCTACTTACCATCGCCGGTCCAGAAGCAGCTGAAATCTTCCAGACCTTCAAATACTCAAAGGGGCAAAACAACAGCGATTTCCAGGCAGGCCTGGACAAATTCCAAGAATTCTGCGAGGAACATACAAGAAGAAAAGGTAAAAGAGGCGCCAAAACTCACCGCGAGTAAGGGTTGCAGCAACGAACGGCGGTTTTGAATTGAAGCCACCTTGGAAAAGGTGCTGCACATGCGCAGTTACGTGAAGAGCGCACAGAACGGGAAGGTCCGTTAGCGCATGCACGATAAGCCGCACATGCGCAATTGAGAACAAGGCCCCAAGTAAAGGAACAGCGATCTGCGCATGCGCAATCGCTTCCTCCGCACTACGTCACGCGCTTCATGACGTCAGAGGCCCTGGACTACGCCCACTTGAAGGGGAAATGTCCCACAACACGGAAAAAAAAATTTAACGCCTCAAAACCAGATTCTTTCGCCTGGAACGACAGCACAATGCATGAAATTCGACCAGTAGCTGAAAGTAACCTCCTCAGAACCCTGCAACAAGCAGTTAGCACTGCTCAAAGAGATGATACAGTCCTTGAAAACTATGACTCAGACCTTGAATTCTTCTTTGGACATCGCGAGCCCAATGCAGGCTCTGACACAAAACGTGATGATATGGTCTTGGAAGACAACGACTCAGACAAAGCTTTCACATTGGGAGGTTACCCCAGTACCAAATGCAAACCGCAACTAGACGTGTTGCACATTGATGACCCCGACGACGGGTTCTTCGGATTTGAGGATCTTCAGCCCAGCAGATATGACATCTCGACTCGTGAGTGCAGGATAATGCTGTGGCCTGACACCAAGAGACAGAGAGCGGTACAAGCCCACAGAGAGCGGCCTGCTGCCACACAGAGAGTGTTCCACGCACCGTGAAGGGTCTCCGACTCCAAACAGAGAGTGGGCAACACACCACAAAGGGTCCCAGCCTCTACACAGAAAGCGATGAAAGACTCCACAGCGAGACAACTGCACGTCTCCACACAAGAAGTGACTCCAGTGACACAAGCCTCCACAGCGAGCTCGTGGTCAGACTGCACAATAGAAGCAACGCAAGACTCCACAGCGCAGTTTTTGCATGAACAAGAAGTGACTCGAGTGACACAAGCCTCCACAGCGAGCTCGTGGACAGACTCCACGATAGCAGCAACGCAAGAATCCAGAGCGCAATCCTTGCATGAACAAGAAGTGATGACAGTTCCCACAGAGAGACCAATGCACAATTCCACACAAGGAACACTGCAAGACTCCACAGAGGGAGTGACACAAGCCTCCACAGCGAGCTCGTGGACAGCCTCCACGATAGAAGCAATGCAAGTCTCCAAAGCACAGTCCTTGCATGAACAAGACCATGAGGGTCTAGCAGCCTTCTCTGAGCAACCATCAGCAGACAATGCAAGTCTGCCAAGCTCAAGTGAACAACAGAAATACTATGACAGTCTGCCATGCTCAAATGTACAGCAAGCAGACTATGACAGTCTACCATGCTCCAGTGAACAAGAAGAAGACTCTGACAGTCTACCCAGCTCAAGTGAATAACAAGTACACACTGAGGCTCTACCCACTGTATGTGCGACCAGTGACGACGGCATCCCACTTCCCATACCAGATGTGCAACGTGACAGACCTCAGCTAGAATGTACAGAGGCACTCGACAATCACAGTGAGACTACTGGTGACTCCGGTGATACCACGTTACTTCAAACCTCACTCGCTCGAGCCTCTCCGCAAGCAAATGCATTCCTGACTGTTTTGAGCCCGGACGGGGAGCATCACGAAACTTCAGAAGATTCAAGTGAACCTAAAATGACTCCGGACGTGAAGCATCAAGAAGCCAAAACTGACTCAGGTGAAACAGACCAGACGGGGAGCATCGACAAGCCAAAGCTGATTCAAGTAAGCTGGACATGACTCCAGATGGGGAGCACCGCAAACTCAGTGATGGCACGCTCAAGGAGACAGCAGATGCCACAAAGCACACTGACACGAGTAACTGTGTGAAGGACTCGTATTATCCACAGGGTGTGGTCCTTGAGCGCAGCAAACACGGCAACAAAATCAACCACAACAACAACATCAAAGACAGTAGCAAGAAGCGTACCAAAGGCAACAACGTCGACGACAAGCACGACAAACACAGCGCCACTGGAACAACGACTGGATGATGCATCTTACCAATTCACGTTTGCTGCACTACCAACAGGCAACCTGGCTTTCAGGACAGATGCCATCAAGAATTACCACCACAAGCATCGAAAGAAAAAGAAAAGAGTCCAAATCCGACAACAAAGTGATTTGACCACTTCTTGGTTCCTTCAGCACTGATGGAATTTACAATGCAATGCCACTATCAACATCACCAACTCACCAACCAAACAAGAAAGCCACTCGACCATAATAATTAATGAACTTTGGACTCATGCATATGATTTATTGTTTAATGATCACTGTTATCATAAATTGTACAGAGTATCATTCATCTACCTATTTGTTCAATTTTCTTTAACATTGTACAGAAAATATGTAACACAAAAAAGGGGGGATGTGGTGATATACATCACTAAGTACACAAAGGGTTAATGTACATACACTACACCTAGCTAGACACTAGAGGGAACACAAGAAACATGACACTCAGACAGTCAACCAATAGGTCAGTAAGATAGGACACGACCAATGGGCAGTCATAGGGGCTGGTTTAGCATACTGGACTAAATCGCTGGCTTTTAAAGCAGACCAAGCAGGCCAGCAGCACAGTTCAATTCCTGTACCAGCCTCCCCCAACAGGCGCCTGAATGTGGCGACTAGGGGCTTTTCACAGTAACTTCATTGAAGCCTACTTGTGACAATAAGCGATTTTCATTTTCATTTTTCACGATACACACAGAGGTGACACGACCACAGGAGGGCATTATACCAACCCATATAAAAGGACACATCACCCATGCTGAGTCTCTTTCCAGTGGAAACTCTCAGTGAGTACAGACACAGGGTTGATTGAACATCACTCCCACCATATGGATTGTAGCAGACTGGTTCGTCAGTCTGAGTAGCTATAGAAGGATTAACAGTAGCGTCAAATCCAAGTAGGAGAATTGTTAACAGTAATAAATGTGTTGAAGCTATCTCCAAGTCTGAACCTTCCTTTGTCAGAGTGCACATAAAGGAAGCAGCTTATGTTACGTCAAGAGCATAACAAAACATGGTTCCAGGGGAGTGAACTGTTTCAATCCATATAGTTAAAACTCAGCGAACAGTGACAACCAGCAACAACAGCCAGGCAAGATGATGTTCAGGATTCCGGTTCCACAACCGCTCCAGTACCAATGCAATCTCAGTGAAAACTGGCGTTGGTTCCAGCAGAGATTCGTGATCTACCTGGTAGCGTGCGACCTAGATGGCGTGGCGGATGCAGAGAAAATAAAGCTTCTACTTACCATCGCCGGTCCAGAAGCAGCTGAAATCTTCCAGACCTTCAAATACTCAAAGGGGCAAAACAACAGCAATTTCCAGGCAGTCCTGGACAAATTCCAAGAATTCTGCGAGGAACATACAAGAAGAAAAGGTAAAAGAGGCACCAAAACTCACCGCGAGTAAGGGTTGCAGCAACGAACGGCGGTTTTGAATTGAAGCCACCTTGGAAAAGGTGCTGCACATGCGCGAAAGCTATCTCCAAGTCTGAACCTTCCTTTGTCAGAGTGCACATCAAGGAAGCAGCTTATGCTACATCAAGAGCATAACAAAACACAGGTCTTTGGGAAAGGATCAGTGGAACTTAATTGGATAAACTTTTTCAGAGAACTGCCATAACTCCAACACATTGCTCTGATGATTGCACCCATTTGCCTGAGCTGCTTTCCTTGGGGCCTGCTACACTGCAGAAAATTACTACCAGCCAATGTTTCAATTTAGTCAAAACAAGGAGCTGAATTTTGCAGAGGCACCAGGAGTCCTGCTGCTCGGGCTGACAGCTGGGTGGGGCATCAGGTTGCAAATCTTCCAGATTTGGCCTGGAGTTTCCAGGAATTGAAGATCAACCTCCAAGGCATCGTTATATGCAATCCAAGCTAAAAATCACCAGGGCATTTTGCCATTTTTCCCAACATTTTTCGTTACCAGATATAAATAATATTGAAAATGAGAAATTAAGGGCTGTTTCGCTGACAGTTGGATAGTGAGACTTTTTGCCTTTCAGTTTGCTTTGAAAGGCATAACGTCACATGGATGGATATATTGGCTGTTTAATGGATAGAGCATGGGGCAAGTCATGGATTAGAACTTCTAGGAGACCATTCAACCCCAGTTGACAAGCCTGGTACGGGAGGGGTGAGACCTCAATAGGCAGGAGAGATTAAGTAGCTCCTGCCAAGGCCACAGGCCTATTAAGAAAGCTGACCTGCCCCAAGGAGCTACTGACCCAGTCAGAAGATAGGTTGCTTCCGTATGCTATTTACATCCTCAAACACTAGGATGGTAGATCGCACAGGCTGCGAGACGGCTCACACTGTGTCTGTATTTTTCTCGGATGTCTTGTCCCAAATATTTGTTTTTTATAAAATGAGGGAGTCACAGGTGGTGACCAATCATAATGGGTAATTGGCAACAAAGGACAGACAGACAGACATACAAGATCATAAGCAAGATAATAACAGATATTATGCTTGTGTCCATAGAACTCCGGAACCTCAGGAACCCCAGAGGAAGAAAAAGAAGAAGACAGAAAGACGGAAAGATGAGGACAACCTTCATGTTCACCTGGATCTTAGTGGGATCCCTTCAGTTGCGCGGATGCTACCCCCCTGACCCCTACCACACAGGCCGTGAATGATTCCCACCCCTACCATACACTACACCCTGAGATAGTTAACCCCGAGACAGTTACCGACACCTCGACCTGGTGTGACAAGTTTATAACCTGGTATTCACTATCGTACATAGTAGAATCACTCTTAGTACTGGCGATACTCTGCAGTGTCGTGCAGCAGAACATGGCGAAGGAGAGCCTACTGCTCTCGCACCCCGGTATACACGTTTAGGTCCCCTATTTTCGGACTTCCGCTTTTCTTTATGTGTGTTTTGTTCAATAAAGAAATGTAAACCTCGGTGCTTGACTGCCAAGCCTCGTGTTGCTGCTATTTGTACAGTTTAAAGTGTTGTAGATCATTTTTGATTGAGTGAAGATAGTTTATTGAGGATAGTTAGAGGTTCCAGTTTTTTAATTTTGTAATGCATGCCTGAATGTCATAGCGCCCCGTAGAGTTTTATACTGATGTATGTAAGTAAAATGATTTTAGATAAAAATTGCGTTTCATAGGATAGGGCATTGTAGAGCCCATGAAGTGCTTATGGGTGCCCTGCTTGGTCAGAGAACGAAGACGACGCGTTAATGTGATCCTTCATGCTTCGCGTTGAGGACCACAAGGAGGGTGTGTAGCCACCTGGGATGGCCACTTCCCGATTACAAAATGGGCACTTTGCAAAGATTGCAGGGGAAATGGACAATACTGAGAAAACAAGCAGGTTCAGGGTTTGTCTGTTGATTAGAGTCACAGCTCCCAGATAGCCCATTAGCATACTAATGGGCTATCTACGGGGACAAAAGAGTAACATTTAAGTAAACGATACTAAGGCAGACACCCTGATGCCAGAGGAGACCAGAACAAAGTAGGCCAACGGCCACCTAGGACACGCCGAGCCATCAGGGCACCCACCCCTTTATTGGAGGAAATCGATAGGAACGATTGGGAAACGGTCCAATTGATTGGGGCTAAGTTCAAGGCCCACCTAAAAGCATGCAAAGCCCCTTTTGGGTATAAGAAGGAACCCCCAAGAGAGAATTGTTCTCTTGACTCCGGCTCTCACCGAGGAGAGACCTGCCCAACAGCTGCACCAGAACAAGTAAGTCCAAGGTCAACGCACGCTACCAGACAGACGACCTTAGCTGTTCCCCTTCACTACTTCGACCACAGCAACCTCAGAACCGAACAACGGCCATTGTTCCTCTGACCGTGTGGGCACCCAAAGCTAAGTATAGGCTTTAGTAGTAGCGATAGTTTAGTCTGTAGTATTTGTGCATGAGTATATTTAACTGTGTGTGTAAATAAATAAGCATTTGACTTTGAACTAACTAACTTGTGTATCGAGTCTTTGATCAGAATTCGGTTTGAACCTTGTGGCGGTGTCGAAAGATACCTGGCGACTCTAGAGCAAAGCGTAATTCGAATTAAGGAAGGCGACCATATTGACCACCATATTCAGAGCCAAATAAAGAGAAACATAATTAGCAACACCCCCGAAGTCGGAGACCTGGCTATTGGACATGGCTAGCTTTCTCTGTTTGGAGAAAATCAAGTTCTCCTTGAGAGGGTCAATGTTAGGGGTGGCAACCGTTCGTCGACTTCTTTGAGGAAAATTAATCGTCAGCAGAAGGGGGAGGGGTAGTTTAGTTTAGAGCAGGGGGTTAATAAGGTGGGACCTGTAAGGGAGGGAGACGTCTTTTGCACAATGTTTATAGATTCATGTACATTGTTTATTTTGTTGGTGTTGTAATACCAAAAATACCTTAATGAAATGTTTATTTAAAAAGATCCGAGTTTTGGCTAAGTCACCAGCAGTTCTGTAGAATCATTGCAAGACAAGATCACGGAACACAACAGTGTACTTTCCAGGAGTTGGATAGCAATCAGGATTAGAAACTTGGAGATTTCCTGACTTGTTTGGCTAGCACAATATTGGCCAATGCATTCACCTAGTTAGCCTTATCTCATTGTTTTGAAACAGTGGCCCAGAATTTGCTGGAAAGGTGCATCCCACTGTGTAGCCGATTAGTTAGATCATTTTCCCCAGCCTTCACTCATCAATTTTGTGTCACAAATTACTGGAAGTGCATGCTGGCAACAGGCCTTTTGGGACCACAGTGAATGATGAGACCAAGCGTCTATCTCTTCAACTAATAAGATTTGAGGATAGAGAATGAAGCAGAAGAATGACAGAGAAGAAAAGAAATAAAGAGAAGGAAAGAAAGATTGGGTTAAGAAAGATATGAAAAGTTAAGAATATTTTTTATAGATTTAAAATTTGGAATTTTTAAAATCTCTAGGAATAATGGAGGCAATGGCCATCACCATGGTGACAGTGCCACATGTTCACCGAGACCCCGCTCCCCAACCTCCCCACCCCCCCCACCCCATTGCTGGGCCTGCTTGCCAGGCCCCAATCCACTTACCCCTCTTCATCGGTGCTGGCCATTGATGGCCCCTCATCCTCCAGGTGCAACCCCCGCAATGGCCACCGTCAGCAATGGCACTGCTGAAGCTGCAGTGCTGCTGGTCTTCTGACTGGGTCAGTAGCTCCTTGGGGCAGGTCGGCTACTGATCTGAGTATGCCTTGATCAAGCAAACTCTCTATTACTTTGGAGATTTCTCCCTCTGCATCTTGGGGAAAACCGTACTGCTTTTGGGGTCTGGTGTTGGGACCTGTAATGTTCACCAAGCCAGCTATCTTGCCACAGTCGTGCTTGTGCTGTGCAAATGCTGCTTTGTGTTGCTGCAGGACTCCCCTAACTTCTTTATTCTGACTAATGGTTCGAGGGTCGAACCAGAAGTCTCCTACAGAGCTAATCCTGTTTTCATACTCTCCAACTGTGAGCGTGGCGGGGGTTCGTGCTGCCTTTGCCAATCTCCATACACATTTATTAACTGGATCAAAAGCGAGGTTGTGGGAGCTCTGCCACTGGTCCCAAATCAATACAGAGGGCATTACAGACAGCTTCCACAAAACGAAAAACGAGAAACTTTTTTAAAAAGAAAAAAAAACCATAAACGTTGCAGGAAAGTTCAAAAGTTCTCAGTCCACCACCAGTCCTTTCCTTTTCACGAAGTCCAGCCCACCCTCAGGCAACTCAAAATAAAAGTGCTGTTCCTCGTGCGTGACCCAGAGACGGGCCAGATACAACAGCCCGAACTTCACCTTTTTCTTCAAAAGGATCGACCTGATCTGGTTGAAGCCTGCTCTTCTCCTGGCCACCTCCGCATTCAGGTTCTGGTAGACCCGCAGGATACTGTTGTCCCATTTACAGCTCCGTGTCTGCTTGGCCCACTGTAGAACGCGGTCCTTATCCAAGTACCTGTGGAATCTCACTACCATTGCCCTCGGGGGGTCTCCCATTCACGGATTCCTCGCGAGTGCTCTGTGAGTTCTGTCCATCTCCTGTCGGGAGAATGCCCCATCCCCCAGTAGCTTCTCAAACATATCTGCGAAGTATGCCCCAGTGTCCGCTCCTTCGGACCCCTCCGGGAGCCCAACGATTCTCAAGTTCTGCCGGCGGGACCTATTCTCTAGGTCCTCCACCTTCTCCAGCAGCTCCGTCTGCTGATCTCTCAGCATCCCCACCTCCAACTCCACCGCAGTTTGATGTTCCTCCTGCTCAGCCAGCACCTACTCTACTTTCTGGATAGCCCGATCTTGGGCATCCAATCTAAGCTCCGGCCACTCAATTGACTCTTTTATTGGGTCCAAGCAGTCCCGTTTCTGCTTAGCGAAGCCTTCCTGAATAACTTGCATCAGCTGCTCCGTTGACCACTGGGTCGACAAGCTAGAGGTCCGGTCCTCCGCCATGCTGTCTCCAGCTGCAGCTTCAGCCCAAGCCTTCTCTGTCTTTCTGTTTCTGCTTTTACGAGCACTTCTAGTCCTCCTTTCCATGCACCGATGTGGGAATTCCGTACACAATTGCCTCTGTCATCAGTTTTTCAATTCAATTCCGGTAGAAAATCGGGGGAAAAGGTCCAAAAGTCCGACCCGAGCTGGAGCCACCAAATGTGCGACTTACTCCTTCATAGCCGCCACCGGAAGTCAACAGAACTAGGATTTATTAATATACACATGATAAGGTAACTATCAGGTGCAGAACAAATTATCATAGAGTTACTTTAAACTCTCCTGGAACTACCCTTGTGTACAACTGTCCTCATTTATGCCTTACAACCTTCTGATGAGAGTCTGATGTCACATGACCAATGACTCAAGACCGCATGGCAGGTCTGTACCGCCACCTGCTGGTTGGAGGTCGCACCACCAACTATATACAATATTGTCTACAGGCATATCACATCACATATACACCTGTGTGGATGTTGGGTTAGGATGCAGAATTAGGTTTGTCTGTTCATGCCCTCACAATTGAATAGTCCACTGGTAATCACTATCAAGATCTTACACATGAAGAACTGCCAGTGGAATAAGATCTTGGAGGATGGTAGGCCCTATAGAGCCAAACCACTACACTTTCAGGAGATGTGGGGGGGGAGGGGGCAGGGGTGGTGATATGTAATGAGAAACCCTCCCCCAAAAAAGAGTTCAATACTATTTGTGCAGTTTGGTCACATTAATATTGAAACTTAATATTCAAACCTAAAGTGATTTTCAGAGCCTCTGGCAGTGGGGCTGGTTTTGACTGGTGTAACAGACTGGAATAATTTCACATCTGGTGAATTATGCACAGTAGACAGGATGTGTGTGCAGTACTATGTAGGAGGTATGTGAGATCTATTAAATGCCTTTATAAGTGTTGTTATAGCTTTTGCACCATCACCTGGCAGAAATAAGGTTGTACAGCATCACAGATACGTTTTGCAACTTCAGGAATCATCTTCATTTTCTCAACTCGCAATTTTAGGAATCTTGTCCCTCTGATAACTCTAAACCTTTGCCAAAAACAATTGTACTCCTGAAAGTCAATAGTTGCGGGCTCCCAAATTTCTTTTCTATTCTTTTAAACTGTACAGAGGGACTTTTTTGTGTTATTGAGGTGGCTGAAACTTTCCTCGGTGGTCCCCCTACTGACTGCTGTAACATGGACAGAAGATATGCGAAGATCTAATTTACATGGTTTATTGGGGTTTCTGACAATTATCTGTCAAAAGATATAATGATGAATTTCAAGATATTTCATGAACTCTATTACAAATGAGAAGTAAGAGTTTGAACAACTAAGATCGATTTGAGAACAACTGAGTTTTAATGTGTAATGGGCATCAAGGGATATGAGCAAAGGTGGATACATGGGATGAAATTCTCTGTTCTCACGAAGCTGAATTTCACCTGATTTGTGCTCCCTCCTAATCCTTTTTTTTGAGAAACATTTTATTAAGGCATTTATAATTTTACAATAATAACAGTAAACAGTACAAATATAAACATAGTGCAAAGACCACCTCCCTCCCTCCCAAGTCCCACCTTCTCTAAACAATAATCTAACCCCACCCCCACACCTCTGCTGACAGTTTTCTCCAAAGAAGTTGACAAACGGCTGCCACCTCTGGACGAACCCTAGCATTGTCCCTCTTCCCAAACTTTATTTTCTCAAGTCTGAGAAACCAGGCCATGTCACTAAGCCTGATCTCTGAATTTGGGGGCTTCGAGTCCCTCCACGCTAACAATATCCGACTCCAGGCTACCAAGGAGGCAAAGGCCAAGACGTCAGCCTCTCTCACCCCCTGGACTCCCGGATCTTCCGACACTCCGAAAACTGCCACCTCTGGACTTGGCACCACCCTTGTTTTTAACACCATGGACATGACATCTGTAAAACCCTGCCAAAATCCCCTAAGCTTTGGACATGCCCAAAACATATGGATATGGTTTGCTGGCCCTCCCGCACATCCCGCACACCCGTCCTCTATCCCAGTGTTATTCAAAGTCAGGGACGCAACACGCGGGTGGGTCGCGGACGGGTGTCGGGATGGTCACAGAGCCGTTGTCCGCGGCGCTCCCGATCGCGCAAATCCCCGCGCAGCAGCCGGCTTTTCATAACGCCGGCTGCAAGCGGCCGCGAACATGTAAAAATAAAATTCGGCCGCATTGCACAGTGCGGCCACTATTTTTTTTAACTGTTGCAGCTTTTTGTTTTACACGTTCTGTAGTGGTTTTTATTCATTTATTTTATTCATTTAATTTTTTTTTTTTTCATTTATTTTATTCATTTTATATTTTTTATAAGTTCGTGGGGGCTTTATTCATTTTTTTCATTTATTTTACTCATTTAATGTTTTTTTTTACAAGTTCGGGGGGGGGTTTATTTGATAACATTTTACAGGAAAAAAATTCAGAACTTTGGACAGATGGAGACTCCATACTTTCCGACACCAGAAGGCTTCACCTTCATCCAACAGGTTCCATTGGAGGAGCGTGTACGAGGGCTAAAGGGACCCAAAACCATTTCCTCCATTTTTGTCAGTAGCAAACAAGGTAAGAGAAAATGGTGGGGGTCGTGTAGGTCGGCCGGCGTGAGGGTCGCAAAAGTCGGCCGGGTTGGGTCCCGAGCATTGGCCGCTTGGTAAAAATGGGTCCCCGGAAAAAAAGTTTGAAGAACACTGGTCTATCCCAAAATACTTGCTCATCGGGGCCACCGTCATGTGTGCCCGGTGGACAACCTTAAACTGAATCAGGCTGAGCCTGGCACATGATAAGGACGTGTTGACTCTGCAAATCCGCCCAAATCCCTACCTCTATCTCCCCCCTAGCTCATCTTCTCACTTGCGCGCTCCTCTGTCTGCATTTCCTCCGACTCCATGAGTTCTTTATAAATATCCGAAACCTTCCCTCTCCCACCCCTAATCTGGAAACTTCCCCATCCTGTATCCCCCGTGGCGGTAGGAGCAGAAAGGTCGAAACCTGCCTTCACAAAAAATCCTGTGCCTGCAGATACCTGAATCCATTTCCTGCTGGCAGTTCAAATTTCTCTTCTAAATCCTTCAAACAAGGGAAGCTCCCATCGATAAATAGATCCCCCATCCTCCCGATCCCTGCTCTCTGCCATCCCATCTAGTCTCCCTGGGGCAAACCGATGGTTGTTCCAAATTGGAGCCCACACCGATGCTCCCTCCACTCTCATATGTTTCCTACACTGCCCCCAGACTCTCAGGGCCGCCACTACCACCGGGCTTGTGGAGTACTGGGCCGGCAAGAAAGGCAGAGGTGCCGTTACCAGTGCCCCCAAACTTGAGTCCTTGCATGACGCCGCCTCTACTCGCTACCATATCGACCCCCCCCCCCCTCTCCCCCCACTACCCACTTCCTAATCATGGCTATATTTGCCACCCAGTAATAGGTGCTAAAGTTCGGCTGCGCCAACCCACGATCCCCTTGGCCATGCTCCAGCAACACTTTCTTCACTTGCGGGGTTTCCCCACCCAAACAAAACCGGAGATCACCTTGTTTACTCATTTAAAAAAGGCCCTTGGGATAAAGATGGGGAGGCACTGAAAAACAAACAGAAAACTCGGAAGGACTGTCATTTTCACGGTCTGTACTCTCCCTGCCAGTGACAGCGGGAGCATGTCCCACCTTCAAAAGTCCCCTTTCATCTGTTCCACTGGCCGGGTCAAATTTAGTTTATGTAACAGCTCCCAGTTCCCCTGTGTATGTCCTCAGTTTTGCCGAGGTCCTGGTTAGGAATAAGGGTTGGAGTCCAGTGCGAATTGTATTGAATACTGTTTCCCCTATCACTGATACGGCTGCTCCAGTGTCAACTTCCATCAATGTGGGACATCCATTCAACCTTATGGATAATTTAATGGGTTTTGATTTCACCATCGTGTTGCTAACTTTTGGTTGGCTCTTAAATCGTAATTTGCTCTGTTTGTTTAACCTTTGCTCCAGAGTCGCCAGGTATCTTTAGGATACCGCCATGAGGTTCAAGTTCAAGTAATGATCAATAACTCAACACACCAATTAGTAAGATTCAAATCAAAACACATTTATTGTACACAGTAAATCGCTACTCATGCATAAACTCTACTTTCTAGACTATTCCTATCAGTAAAAGGCCTATACTTAGCTTCGGACTGGCCCACCAGGTCAGGGGAACAAATGGCCTTTCGTTCAGGTCCTGAGTCTGCAGGATTCAAAAGCTGGTATGGACTGGTAGCTAGGAGCGCCTATCTCGTAGCGAGCGTTGACTTGAGACTTACTTGGTTGGCGTGGCCGCTGGACAGTTCACTCTCACGGGTTGATTCAAGTTGCTGAGTGACCCTGCCCAAGAAGGCCGATTTGAACTTGGGAGCTTTACTTTATAGTCCCCAGGGGCTTCCCGCCCTTCGGGGCGGACCCCGTACCTGGTTCCAAGTGATTGGACTGCGTTCCGATCACTTGGACCGATTTCTCCAATACTGGAGTTGTTCTCTGATCGTTGGTATGTCCCTAAATGTCTGTTGGCCTTCCTCTGTCTCGGCTCCTGCTGGCGCCGAGGAGTCTGGCTTGGCTTTATTCACCTTAACTGTTGCAATTGTGCCTTGGAATTGCTCATTACTATGCAGATGGCTGCTGGTTTCAGTGCTGTCTGGTTTTTTACAGGTTTCAATACACATGATTTCTGTACTTGCTAGTCTTTGCCTGTGTTGGCTGAATTTCCCTTCAGTCTTTACGGTTCTCCATTTTAAGTCTGGAAATAGCCAACCCAGGTGGCTACAATCGTTACACAATTTAGTTGTTCCTCGTCGGAGGTAGGTGGGGCTTCTAGGGTATGCATTCTCCTGTAACCCGGCCTACGTGACCTTCTCCAAGATGATGGTTTTGGGCTGAAGTTATAACCTGCCTGCTTACCACTGGCTGGGGACTAATGGTATTCCCACAATCCTTTGGGAATATAAGCCTCCCAATGAGGAGGGTGGAGAAATCATTAGCAGATTCCCTGCATAAATAAAGCTGGCCAGTTTTGAACCGGCTAGAGGAGAGTGAGCAGCAAGGAAGTTGCTGCTGTTGTATATATATGTTATTGTAAATAAATGTTATTTCTTTCTATCCTTCAACTTGTGCTGGATTCTTCGTGGCCCTCACAAAACTGGCGACGAGGGTTAAACTGAATAGCTGTCTACACTGCTGAAGCCACCTCTCTGGATTTTTGTTGGATACAGGTTGGAAGTTGTTTTCGATTACACCATGCCTCTGTACGGACATTTGGATGTTTTTGATGCTGCGCAGGAAAGCTGGAACTAGTACGCACAACGGATGCGTTTCTATTTCCGGGCAAACAACATCACCGAAAACGAGCGGCAGGTGGTCATATTGCTCACCGCTTGCGGCCCGCATACATTTGGGATGATTAGAAGCCTTATGTACCCAGCTACGCCGGACACCAAAACGTTTGATGAACTTGTGAACTTGGTGGGGCAACATTTTAACCCAACCCCGTCCACGATAGTCAAGAGTTACCGGTTTAATACTGCTGAGAGGACCCCAGGAGAATCCCTGGCTGATTTTCTATCCAGGCTACGCAGGATTGCGGAGTACTGTGACTATGGTGAGACCTTGTCAGAAATGTTACGCGACCATTTGGTTTGCGGTATTAACAATGCGGCCACCCAGAGAAAGTTGTTAGCTCAACCAACATTGACTTTTCAGCAGGCCATTCAAATAGTATTGTCCTGAGAGAGCGCAGAATGGGGAGTGCAGGAGCTACAGGGAATGGAGGTGCATGCTTTGGGGCGCAACCCATTCCGTCCGAAAGCGTCCCCCCGCACGGCTGCGACACCTTGGGCGAGGCGACATCGGGATCGACGGCAGTGGCCGTCGGACATTCCTCCCCGAAGGGAGCCTTCTCCAGAACCAATGGATGAGGAGCCAGACTTGTGGGCACGGACCCCTTCGCGGACTCCGGTCCTGGGGGACGCCAGAGGCGCCGTCATTCCGACAGCAACTGCTGAGGTGGCTTCAGCAGTGTAGACAGCTATTCAGTTTAACCTTCGTTAAGGGGCCGTACCTTCCATTTGGATGAACCTGCAGCGACTACTCCCAAGGATGTGGAGACAGAGGATGACTGCCTGCAGCTGCATTGTGTGGCAGCTCTCCGTGTGGCCCCCATTAAGGTGACAGTACGAGTCAATGGTCACCCGCTTGAGATGGAGTTGGACACTGGCGCAGCGGTCTCCGTGATCGCCCAGAAGACATTCAACCGCATCAAGCAGGGTATACCGACCCTTACATTAACCGACACACAGGCCAGGTTGGCCACCGATACGGGGGAACCATTGGACATTGCAAGGACTACGATGACCCCTGTTGGTTATGGATGCCAGGAGGGGCGTTTCCCACTTATTGTGGTGCGCGACAATAGGCCCAGCCTGTTGGGTTGGGACTGGTTGCGCCATTTGCAGCTGTAGTGGCAGCACATCCTCCAAACAGTTTCTGGAAGGTTGACTGAGGTGCTAGGACGGTACCCAGGTGTATTCCAGCCCGGTTTGGGGAAAATAAAAGGGGCCGTAGCCCGTATCCAAATCGAACCAGGAGCCATGCCGTGCTATTTCCGGGCGCGCCCGATGCCTTACGCCTTGCTTGAGAAGGTAGAAGGGGAGCTCACTCATTTGGAGACTTTCGGTATTACCAGGCCCGTCCATTTCGCTGACTGGGCAGCACCAATTGTAGATATGAAGCCAGATCCCACCGTTCGCTTGTGCGGCGACTATAAACTTACAGTGAATATGGCTTCTCCGCTCGACCGATATCCAATGCCGCGCATAGAGGATCGCAACGCAAAACTTGCATTCGGCCTCTCATTTACAAAATTAGATATGAGTCACGCCTACCTACAGTTGGAGCTGGACCCTGCCTCCTGGCCATATGTAACGATTAATACACACCGGGGCCTGTATGAATATACACGGTTGCCCTTTGGAGTATCCTCTGCCTGCGCTATTTTTCAACGCGTCATGGAGGGCATTTTGAGAGGTTTACCGCGTGTCGCTGTCTCCTTAGACGATGTTTTGATTACAGGGACGTCGGAGCAGGAAGACTTGGAAAATTTGGAGGCTGTCCTTGGACGCTTTTCGGAGGCCGGAGTCTTTCACAAAGTGCGGCTTTCAGGCGAAAGAAGTAGTCTACCTGGGTTATCGGGTGGACCGCGAAGGTTTGCACCCCGTCGCAAAGAAAGTGCGCGCAATTCAACAGGCCCCCACCCCGACTGACACTTCGCATCTTCGTTCTTTTCTCGGCCTTGTAAACTATTACTGGAAGTTCCTCCCCAATCTGACAACTACGCTGGCCCCATTGCACCTTCTGCTAAAGAAGAATCACACCTGGGTTTGGGGTCAGCCATAAGAAACCGCTTTCTGGCGGGTAAAACAACAATTGTCGCCGTCTGGGTTAGTAACCCACTATGATGCTGGAAAGCCTTTGCTCATCACGTGTGATGCACCCCCGTATGGTATTGGGGCCGTCCTGTCCCACAAGATGGAGAACGGGGCTGAGCGGCCGATAGCTTTCGCCTCCCGCACATTGACTGCAGCAGAAAATAAATACGTGCAAATCGAGAAGGAAGGCCTAGCGGTGGTCTTTGCGGTAAAACGCTTGCACCAGTACGTGTATGGCCGCCACTTCACTATCGTGACTGATTATAAGCCGCTGCTGAGGCTTTTCCGAGAGGATAAGCCAATACCGCCCAGTGCTTCCGCACGGATCCAGCGCTGGGCTTTGTTGCTCGCTGCCTACGAGTATTCTCTGGAGCACAAACCAGGAACCCAAATAGCGAATGCCGACGCACTGAGCCGATTGCCTTTATCGACCAGCCCCATGTCGACCCCCACGACCGGTGAGGTGGTTGCAACCCTAAATTTTATGGACACCTTGCCTGTCACGGCATCACAGATCCGTGAGTGGACCCAGACGGAGCCAGTCCTGTCAAAGGTTCGGAACATAGTCCTGTATGGTGCACAGCATAGACAGCTCCCAGGCGAGTTGCGGGCATTTTCCTCCAAGTTGTCAGAATTTTGCGTGGAAGACGATATCCTCTTGTGGGGGACGCGTGTGATTGTCCCGGAAGAAGGACAGGAGCTGATACTAAGAGACTTGCACAATGGGCATCCGGGTGTGACCAAAATGAAAATGAAATGAATGAAATGAAATGAAAATCGCTTATTGTCACAAGTAGGCTTCAAATGAAGTTACTGTGAAAAGCCCCTAGTTGCCACATTCCGGCGCCTGTTCGGGGAGGCTGTTACGGGAATCGAGCCGTGCTGCTGGCCTGCCTTGGTCTGCTTTCAAAGCCAGCGATTTGGCCCTGTGCTAAACAGCCCCTAATGTTGGCCCGGAGATATGTCTGGTGGCCAGGCCTCGACACCGACATTGAGAAGGTAGCCCAAAGCTGCTCCATTTGACAGGAGCATCAGAAGCTTCCGCCGGCCGCGCCCCTACATCACTGGGAATGGCCAGGGCGGTCTTGGGCGCGCTTGCATGCGGATTTCACCGGCCCTTTTCAAGGATCCATGTTCCTTCTATTAATCGATGCCCAGTCTAAATGGTTTGAGGTGCATAAGATGGTAGGCACAACGTCCTGCGCAACAATCACGAAGATGCGTTTGTCTTTCAGTCCGCATGGCCTCCCCGAGGTGCTGGTCACGGACAACGGCATTTCGTTCACAAGTGAGGAGTTTGCGGGGTTCATGAAGATGAACGGCATACGCCATATCCGCACCACCCCATACCACCCGATTTCAAATGGGTTGGCGGAGCGCGCAGTGCAGACATTCAATCGAGGCCTAAAGAAGCAGTCTTCCGGGTCGATGGACACGAGACTGGCTCGCTTTTTGTTTACGTATAGGACCACCCCACATGCGGTGACTGGGGTAGCTCCCGCGGAACTCCTAATGGGCCGGAGACTTCGCACCCGCCTTAGCATGGTTTTCCCGGACATTGGCGCAAAAGTACGCCGCACACAAGAACGGCAGGGACATGGTTTATCTCGGCATCGGCCGATTCGGCAATTTGCGCCTGGTGACCCAGTGTTCATTCAGAATTTTGCTGGTGTTGCCCAGTGGGTCCCTGGCGTAATCATTCGCCAAACGGTCCCGATCTCTTACCAGGTGCAAGCCCAGGGTCGTCTCCAGTGCAAGCATGTAGACTACGTTCGGTCCATTAGACCATCCCTTCCAAAGATTCCCCGCCCCCGGAGCTCATTTCTACAGCCACAGAGACCAGACACAGTGGAAAGTATTCCTCATAATCTTCCTCTTGTGCGGCACTCAAAGCATGCGCAGGGTGTTGCAGAACCACGTGGAGTTAGAGACGCCCTCCTTCGCCAGGATCTTCGGTGGATTCCTTGGACTTTGAGGGGGGGGAGGGATGTTATAACCTGCCTGCTTACCACTGGCTGGGGACTAATGGCAATCCCACAATCCTTTGGGAGTATGAGCTTCCCCAATGAGGGGGGCGGAGAAATCATTAGCAGATTCCCTGCATAAATAAAGCTGGCCAGTTTGGAACCGGCTAGAGGAGAGTGAGCAGCAAGGAAGTTGCTGCTGCTGTTGTATATATATGTTATTGTAAATAAATGTTATTTCTTTCTATCCTTCAACTCGTGCTGGATTCTTCGTGGCCCTCACAAAAGCTACTATTTCTCCTTTCTGGCTCCGATCTCTGGCAACAACTACAATATTTTGCCGGGCGAAAGGCTGCAGGGGCTGCCGTCTGTCTGGACCTAATTTTCCCTTGCTTGGGAGGGCTTCTGCGAGTGGGCCTGGTTAACTTAGTATTCGAGTCATTCCTGAGGGTGGCTATGCAGTTGCCTATCCCCCAGCGGTCGTCGCTTAACTCAGTTTCACTGGTATGGACGTCTACCTCCATCAGAGCACCCTGTAACTTGTGCGTTCCGCTTGTCGCTTTTTCGAAGGACAAAGCCAGCTGCAATGTTTGTTTGCAATCCAGCTCGGCCTCTGCTAACAGTCAATTCTGTATTGCTAAATTATTTATTCCACATACCAAACGGTCTCGGAGCATCTCATTTAGCGTCAGGCCAAATTCGCAAGCCTCTGCTAGTCGCCTTAATCGTGTTAAAAAGTTTGTAACTGACTCCCCAGTGTTTCCGAATGCTGAGTAAAACCGGTACCTTCACAGGATCAGAGGTGGCTTAGGGTCATAGTACTCTTTTACTAAGTCCGTCAATTCCTGGAAAGTTTTCGTGTCCGGTGTCTCCGGAAAAGTGAGACTGCACATAATGGCAAAGGCTGCTGGCCCACATGAGGTCAGCAGAATGACCCGTTGCTTTTCATCCGGAATTAATCTCGTTTGCTCTAAAGAAGCACTTCATCCGCTCTACATATTGGGCCCAATCTTCCACTGCAGGGTCAAAAGAGTCCAACTTTCCAAATAAAGGCATTTTGCCTGTCAATGGCATACCCTCAATATGCGGCAGCTGCTGACGAACAGGTTTCTTCGAGTCGTTCCATTTTCCTCGTCGCCACTGTAATACGTCCACGGAGGCAGAAGTCCCGTCACCAGAATTCCTTTTATTTACAAACCCAACAGCTGAACAACCATGACCATTCAGTCTGCTGTCTACACTGGGAGTGCAGAGGATCTGACATTCCCTGTTATATACACAGAAAGGGGTTCCCTGATTGGGCCACTAACCAGGAAACTTGTATTCTAATTGGCCAATCTCAAAGGCCTGGCCTAAGTCATTACACCGCCCAAACCTGAATCACTCCAATACCTCCCACAAATAGTTCCATTCCACCCGGTCGAAGGCCTTTTCTGCATCCATCGCGACTACTACTTCCACCTCCCTCCCCTCTGGGGGCATAATGATCACGTTTAAGAGCCTTCTAACACTGGCCGTTAGCTGTCTGCACTTAACAAACCCCGTCTGGTCCTCCCCTATCATTTCTGGGACACAATATCCTATCCTTGAGGCCAAGATTTTAACCAACAGTTTGGCATCAACATTCAATAGGGAGATTGGCCTGTATGACCCGCATAGCTCTGGGTCCTTCTCCCGCTTCAGGATCAGTGAGATCAAGGCCTGTGACATTGTCGGAGGAAGAACCCCCGCTCACTTGTCTCATTAAATGCCCTCACCAGCAGCGGGCCCAGCATCTCAGAGAACGTTTTGTAAAATTCCAATGGGTAGCCGTCCGGTCCTGGGTCCTTACCAGACTGCATTGCCTCCAGCCCCTCTGCTATTTCTTCAATCCCGATCGGTACTCCCAATCCCTCCACCAATCCTTCCTCCACCTTTGGAAACTTCAACTCACCCAGGAACTGCCTCATCCCCTCTACCCCAGCTGGAGGGTTCCGACTCGTATAGCCGGCTATAAAACACCTTAAACATCCCGTTCACCCCTGCTGGGTCCAAGACCGTGTTCCCAGCTCTGTTCTTCACTCTATCTATCTCCCTGGCCCCCTCCCTTTTCCTTAGCTGGTGTGCAAGCATCCTGCTGGTCTTCTCTCCATACACATATATCGCCCCCCTCGCCTTCCTCAGCTACTCCACTGCCTTCTCCATACACAACAGACCAAACTCCATCTGTAGCTTCCGCCGCTCCTTCAATAACCCTGCCTCCGGGGCCTCCACGTATCTTCTGGCTACCTGGTGTATTTCCCCAACCAACCTATCTATCTCTGCGCTCTCCACCTTCCTCCTGTGGGCCTGTATCGATATTAGCTCCCCTCTAACCACTGCCTTCAGCGCTTCCCAAATCATTGCTGCCAAGACTTCCCCCGTGTCATTTATTTCCAGATAATTCTGGATGGATTCCCTCACACACCCGCACACACCCTCGTCCGCTAACAGTCCTACGTCCAATCTCCATTGAGGTCGCTGGACCCCCCCCCCCCCCACCTTACTCACCTGTAAGTCCACCCAATGTGGGGCATGGTCTGACACAGCAATCATCAAATACTCGGTATCTACCACCCCCGCCAATAGAGCCCTGTTCAGAATTTAAAAATCAATCTGGGAGTATACTTCATGGACATGCGAAAAGAAAGAAAACTCCTTCGCTCTTGGCCAACCATACCTCCATGGGTCTACCCCACCCATCTGCTCTATGAACCCCTTTAGTTCCTTCGTCATTGCTGGTACCCTCCCTGTCGTTGAGCTCGACCGGTCCAACCTTGGGTCAATGACCGTATTAAAGTCCCCCCACCCACCCCCATGATCAGCTTGTGTGAATCCAGGTCCAGGATCTTAGCCTAACACCCGTCTTATAAACTCCGCATCATCCCAGTTTGGTGCGTAGACGTTCACGAGCACCACCGGCACCCCCTCCAGCTTCCCGCTGATCATGATTTACCTGCCCCCCCCCATATCCGCAACTATTTTCCCCACCTCAAATGATACCCGTTTATTCATCAGGATTGGGACCCCCCTAGTCTTAGAGTCCAACTCCGAGTGAAATACCTGCCCGACCCACCCCTTTCTCAATCTGGTCTGATCTATTACCCTCAGGTGTGTGTCCTGCAGCAATGCCACACCCACCTTCAATCCCCTTAACCGGCCCATTCAGCCCTCTAACGTTCCACGTGATCAGCCTGACCGGGAGGCATCTCACCCCCCCCCTCCACCCCTGCCGATCAACCATCACCCTTCTTAGACCAGCCTCCACCTCGTGCCCCGCACCCCCAAAGGCCCGCCCTTTGGCACCCTCCGTCCTCGACCTCCCACTTGTCTCCCAGCAACAATCCCTTCCCTGTCAGCAGAGCAATTCCCCCCCCCCACATTAACAACACAACAATTCCAACCCCCTTTAGCAAACTTATCATTTGCTCACCCCCCCACTGATAGCCCGCCCAGCTAGCCTGATAGCTCCCCCCCATAGCGCCAAACATCCCCTACTGGGGCATACATATTCAAAAAACACAGTTCCAACCAAACACAAAGAAAAGACAAAGAAGATCCATTCACCCTTACCCCACCAGCACCAGGTTAACTTACAAAACTGAGCAACAGCCCAAGAATCCATATCAAAAACATTTCACATACAGTTCAAAAGCGAGAATAACTTTAACAAAATCGATACAGCATTACCCGTCCCAAGAGTTCAGTGTCCCCAGTCATCTGCCAGCCGTTTACTTTTAATAAGGTCCATCGCCTCATCCGGCGACTCAAAATAGAGTTTCTGATCTTCAAATGTGACCCATAAACAAGCTGGATATAGCAGCCCAAACTTCACATTCCTCTGGGGAAGAGCCAATTTTACTTGGTTGAATCCCGCTCTCTTGGCCAGATCGGCACCCAGGTCCTGGTAGATGCGCAGCATGCTGTTCTCCCACTTGCAGCTCGTGTCTGCTTGGCCTATCTGTTCCTTATCCAGGAACCGGTGCATTCACACCACCATCACCCCCGGCGGCTCGTTCACATGCGGTCTCCTCGCAAGTGTTCTGTGCGCTCTATGTACTTCCAAGGGTCGAGCAAACACCCCATCACCCATTCATTTCTTGAGCATATTCGCCACATAGGCCCTTGCGTCCGTTCCCTCACAGCCCTCAGGGAGGCCGACGATCATCAAGTTCTGTCGACGGGACCTGTTCTCCAGGTCCTCCACCTGCTCCTGCAGCCTTTTCTGCTCATCAGTCCCACCTGTAACTCTAGCGCAGTTAGGTGTTCCTCGTGCTCGACCGCCTTCTCCTCAACCTTCTGGATCGCCTGACCTTGGGCTTCCAGGCCCTGCTCCACCCGGTCGATTGATGTCTTGATCGGGTCTAGACCTTCCACCTTTAGCTTGGCGAAACCCTCCTGAATAAATTTCACCAGCTGCTCTGTTGACCACTGGGCCGCTCAGCCAGTACCCTGCACCTCCACCATGTTTTTCTGTGCTGTGAGTTTTACACGTGCCTTCTCTGCTCGTGTCTTTTCTTTCTTATACAACCACTTCTGGTCCACGTCTCCATATACTGGTGTGGGATTCCTCCTCACTGTCCCATTCACTCCCGATTTTTCAAATAAAATTCGAAAATGTCGGGGGAAAAGATCCGTTACGAGCGGGAGCTATCAAATGTACAACATCCTACTCCATGGCCATCCCCGGAAGCCTCCTCCCTCCTAATCCTTAGCCATGCACATTTATTCATGGCGAGGATTGCGAGGGAGCTGGCGGCCTAATAGGAGGTCCTGCGGCTGACCACCACCGCCCCCCCCCCCCTCGCAGTGCAATCCAGCCCCCCACCCCTAGATCTTCTGGGTTCCTCCCCCTCCCCCACAGAGACCCCCTAAATAAAGAGATCCCCTAGAGACCCGTTAAATAGAAAACCTCCCACAGAGAGACCTAAATAAGGAATGCCCCCCCCCACAGATACCCTCTAAATAAAGAGAACTCTCCAGTAGAAATCCCATAAATAAAGAGCTCCCCTCCCCCACATAGACCCCAGAAATAAATAGACCCCCCCCAGAAAAGTGACCTCTGATCTGATCCTGCTGGTTCCCACCCTGTTCTGGATTTGCTCCTTTGCTGCCAAGTAATCTTTGCTTTGCTCGCCACTCGCACCCTGTGGCCTCTGGCTCTGCTCATCTTTCAGAGCTCCTTTGTCACCGTTTGCTGGACTGCGTTGGTCCTCTGCCACTGGCTGCTGCTCTTAGTCTTGTATGTATCTATAAATTAAAAATGGAGACCCTGCTGGGTACTGATCTGTTTGCGATCTAACCGGCCTGCTCCCATTGGCGAGATCAGGATCCCGCCTTAGCGTGGCGAGAAATCAATAATCACCACTTGAGCTTAATCTCCATACATTAACGGGAGTGACCCCCTATCCAACGCCCCCCCATGATCTAATAGTCTACCCAGCAAGTGGTCACACGGGCACCGATTAGTATTCCTTTTTTAAAATATGAAGCTGGCAGAAGGGCTGCTGCAGGGACCCATGGAAGTAAGCAGCCATCTTTGTTCACAGGGAAAGAGCCTAGCGGCACTGCGGTCGCTCCCTGGTGCTCAGAGGGGGAAGAGGAGGGGGAGGGGGAGTGGGGGCACAGTAGGGCCAGCCTGCATTGGTGTGGGCCGCCATTGGTGGTGGTGGTCGGGGGAGGGGGGGAGGGGGGTGTTACAGGGGAGGTGGCCACCCATGGCCTGGGCTGGGGGTTGTGGAGATGGACACCTTAGCGTCTGCGAGTCCACCATGCCAACCCCTGGATCGTGTGGTCCTGATCCAGGAGCAACCCCAACCCGTCTGCCCCCTTGCCCCACCAACCACCCAGTTGTTATGGGGGACTTTAACTTTCGAAATATTGACTGGAAACGCTATAGTTCGAGTACATTAGATGGGTCCGTTTTTGTCCAATGTGTGCAGGAGGGTTTCCTGACACAGTATGTAGATAGGCCAACGAGAGGTCAGGCCGTATTGGATTTGGTACTGGGTAATGAACCAGGCCAGGTGTTAGATTTGGAGGTAGGTGAGCACTTTGGTGATAGTGACCACAATTCAATTACGTTTACTTTAGTGATGGAAAGGGATAGGTATATGCCGCAGGGCAAGAGTTATATCTGGGGGAAAGGCAATTATGATGCGATGAGGCAAGACTTAGGATACATCGGATGGAGAGGAAAACTGCAGGGGATGGGCACAATGGAAATGTGGAGCTTGCTCAAGGAACAGCTACTGCATGCCCTTGATAAGTATGTACCTGTCAGGCAGGGAGGAAGTGGTCGAGTGAGGGAACCATGGTTTACTAAAGCAGTCGAAACACTTGTCAAGAGGAAGAAGGAGACTTATGTAAAGATGAGACATGAAGATTCAGTTAGGGCGCTCGAGAGTTACAAGTTAGCTAGGAAGGACCTAAAGAGAGAGCTAAGAAGTGCCAGGAGGGGACATGAGAAGTCTTTGACAGGTAGGATCAGGGATAACCCTAAAGCTTTCTATAGATATGTCAGGAATAAAAGATTGACTAGGGTAAGAGTAGGGCCAGTCAAGGACAGTAGTGGGAAGTTGTGCTTGGAGTCCGAGGAGATAGGAGAGGTGCTAAATGAATATTTTTCGTCAGTATTCACACAGGAAAAAGACAATGTTGTCAAGGAGAATACTGAGATCCAGGCTACTAGACTAGAAGGGCTTGAGGTTCATAAGGAGGAGGTGTTAGCAATTCTGGAAAGTGTGAAAATAGATAAGTCACCTGGGCCGGATGGGATTTATCCTAGCATTCTCTGGGAAGCTAGGGAGGAGATTGCTGAGCCTTTTGCATTGATCTTTAAGTCATCTTTGTCTACAGGAATAGTGCCAGAAGACTGGAGGATAGCAAATGTTGTCCCCTTGTTCAAGAAGGGGAGTAGAGATAACCCCGGTAACCATAGACCAGTGAGCCTTACTTCTGTTGTGGGAAAAATCTTGGAAAGGTTTATAAGAGATAGGATGTATAATCATCAGGAAAGGAATAATTTGATTGGAGATAGTCAATGCGGTTTTGTGAAGGGTAGGTTGTGCCTCACAAACCTTATAGAGTTCTTTGAGAAGTTGACCAAGCAGGTGGATGAGGGTAAAGCAGTAGATGTGGTGTATATGGATTTCAGTAAAGCGTTTGATAAGGTTTCCCATGGTAGGCTACTGCAGAAAATACGGAGGCATGGGATTCAGGGTGATTTAGCAGTTTGGATCAGAAATTGGCTAGCTGGAAGAAGACAAAGGGTGGTGGTTGATGGGAAATGTTCAGACTGGAGTCCAGTTACTAGTGGTGCACCACAAGGATCTGTTTTGGGGCCACTGATGTTTGTCATTTTTATAAATGACATGGAGGAGGGCGTAGAAGGATGGGTGAGTAAATTTGCAGATGACACAAAAGTCGGTGGAGTTGTGGACAGTGTGGAAGGATGTTACAAGTTACAGAGGGACATAGATAAGCTGCAGCGCTGGGCTGAGAGGTAGCAAATGGAGTTTAATGCAGAAAAGTGTGAGGTGATTCATTTTGGAAGGAATAACAGGAAGACAGAGTACTGGGCTAATGGTAAGATTCTTGGCAGTGTGGATGAGCAGAGAGATCTCGGTGTCCATGTACATAGATCCCAGAAAGTTGCCACCCAGGTTGAGAGGGTTGTTAAGAAGGCATACGGTGTGTTAGCTTTTATTGGTAGAGGGATTGAGTTTAGGAGCCATGAGGTCATGTTGCAGCTATACAACACTCTGGTGCGGCCGCATTTGGAGTATTGCGTGCAATTCTGGTCGCCGCATTATAGGAAGGATGTGGAAGCATTGGAAAGGGTACAGAGGAGATTTACCAGAATGTTGCCTGGTATGGAGGGAAGATCTTATGAGGAAAGGCTGAGGGACTTGAGGCTGTTTGCGTTAGAGAGAAGAAGGTTAAGAGGTGACTTAATTGAGGCATACAAGATGATCAGAGGATTGGATAGGGTGGACAGTGAGAGCCTTTTTCCTCGGATGGTGATGTCTAGCACGAGGGGACATAGCTTTAAATTGAGGGGAGATAGATATAAGACAGATGTCAGAGGTAGGTTCTTTACTCAGAGAGTAGTAAGGGCGTGGAATGCCTGCCTGCAACAGTAGTGGACTCGCCAACACTAAGGACATTCAAATGGTCATTGGATAGACATATGGACAATAAGGGAATAGTGTAGATGGGCTTTAGAGTGGTTTCACAGGTCAGCGCAACTTTGAGGGCCGAAGGCCTGTATTGCGCTGTAATGTTCTATGTTCTATAACTCCCACTGACCACGGAGGCCTCTGGCCATGCAGCGGAAGGCTATTGCTAATTGGGAATTGGCAATTGTAGTTAAATGAGCTCTCCACACATCTCAAGTGGCTGTGAAGGGTGTATCTACTGAGTGCTCCAGCCTTGTTTGCAACTGTTTGCAGGCTGCCAGAGCTCTGTGGTTTTTGTTTGCTGTTGATTCCTTTCCCTTTCTTTTTGTGATTGTTGCTTGGGAGAGGGGAGAAGAAGAGGGGGGGAGGGGAGAAGGAGAAGAAGAGGGGGGGAGGAGAGAGGGAGAAGAAGAGAGGGGGAAGGGGGGGGGGTGCAGAAGAAGAGGAATGCTGCCTTTTTGCTCTGCACAGACTGGAAAATTCTATTGCTGAGGAGGAGTTGATTGCAGGGGGCTGGGGAGGGAGAGAGATGGACAAGTCTGCAGGTGATTAGCATTGGGCCTGGGACTAGGACTGGTATTCGGCACTGCCTGTTTTTTTTCCCACCAATACCTGCTGACTGCAGTATGAGGCAGAGGCAGGGCTGCCTGTTGGAATCTACAGAGATCTGGGGCCTGCAGCCTGGAGGCCTCCCAGCCTGTGGACGGAGAGAGAATACTAATTTCTATTGTCACAAGTAGGCTTACATTAACACTGCAATGAAGTTACTATTAAAAGACCCTAGTCACCACACTCCGGCGCCTGTTCAGGTACACTTGAGGGAAAATTCCCAATAGTACGTCTTTCGGAACTTGTGGGAGAAAACCGGAGCGCCCAGAGGAAACCCACACAGACACGGGGAGAATGTGCAGACTCCGTAGGCAGTGACCCAAGCCAGAAATTGAACCCGAGTCCCTGGCACTGTGAACCAACAGTGCTGACCACTGTGCTACCAGAGAGAGGCAGGATGGCTTGGACACAGGAGGAACCACAAGGAGAGGAAGGTTGGTGCCTTGCTGTATCGGTGTGCTAAGTGGGGTGGTAGTGGATCAGAGGACTGCCATAGGCTTTGTTTCTCCGGAGCCCTCGCGGGCTGAAGATCCTGTACAGTCCTGTCCTACCACACACCAAAACAGTAGTTGCTCTGTTAAACCACAGATGTGTGGTAGTCACCACTTATGTATATATTAGGTGATTTGTGGTAAGGCCCTGTACGACAGGTACAGGGGCAGTTCCCTGCCTGATGGCTCCGTCCAGTAGGCGGAGTATAATTATGCGTGCTCCCCATACAGCAGCCATTTCGCCAGCTGCTGTAGGAGGCCACACATCTTAGTGTAATAAAGCCTCAGTTGCATTCAACTCTCGTCTTTGTGTAATTGATCGTGCATCAATTTATTACACTAAAGTTTTCAGAAGATGGACCTCCGCATCAAGCCGGATCGCCTGCAGCTGGATCCGCAATCAGGCAATGCCAAAAAGGATTTTGAACATTGGCTAGCCTGTTTCGAAGCTTACATCAGGTCTGCACCAGACCCAATTCCAGAAGCTCAGAAGATTCAGATCCTCTACACGCAGCTGAGCTCCAACGTCTTTCCACTTATCCAGGACGCGCCGAACTACGACAAAGCCATGGCGCTACTGAAAGAAAACTACGCTCAGCGGACTAACACACTTTACGCCAGACACATCTTCTCCACGCACAGCTTCTCTGGCGTGCTCTAATTCCTCTAGTCAAAGACTGTGATTGTCAGGCCATCACGGCCAAGGAACACGCGAATGCTTTTGTCACGGGGATAGGGTCAGATTACATCCGCCAACGCCTTTTAGAAGGGGCCACGCTCGACCTCGCGGCAAACAAAAAGCTTACGCTCTCGCTGACGGTCGCCTCGCGCAACATCCAGGCCTACACCCCCGGCTGGGCGGCCCACCCCTCCTACGCATCATGGACTCCGCAGACGGCCACCCCATCGGGGACCCCACTCAGCCAACCCCACGCCTGTGCCGCGCGGCAGCCAACCAACCCCGGGGACCCCAAATGTTACTTCTGTGGGCAGCCTAAACACTCCCGACAACGCTGCCTGGCCCGGAGCACCCTATGCAAGGCCTGCGGCAAGAAGGGGCACTTCGCGGCGGTGTGCCAGGCCCGTTCAGTCGCCGCTATTGTTCCGACCCCCCCCCCCCCCCCCGTATGGCCAGTGGGCGCCGCCATCTTCCCCTCCTTGGACCACGCACACCCAGTGGGCGCCACCATCTTCCCCTCCTCGGACCACGTGCGGCCCGTGGGCGCCGCCATCTTGCCCTCCCCAAGAACATCAAGCGCCGCCATCTTGTCTCCCCCATGACATGTGCGGCCCGTGGGCGCTGCCATCTTACCAGGACCCATGACCCCCGGGCACCCCATCGTCAGCCACCATCGACGATCAGCCGCGTCTCGCCTCAGTCACGATTAACCAGTCTCGCCCACACAACCTAGCAACCGCCTCTACAAATGCGAAAATCGATGGGCACGAGATCTCCTGCCTGCTGAACTCCGGGAGCACCGAGAGCTTCATTCATCTTGATACGGTAAAGAGCTGCTCCCTCGCGGTACACCCTGACAATCAGAGAATCTCCCTGGCCTCCAGGTCCCACCCCATGGTGATCCGGCGGTACTGCATAGCCACTCTCATTGTCCAGGGCGTGGAGTTTACCGGCTTCCGCCTCTACATCCTCCCCAACATCTGCGCTGCCTTGCTACTCGGCCTGGACTTCCAGTGGAAACTCCAGAGCCTAACATTGAAATTCGGCGGGCCCCTACCACCCTATACTGTGTGCGGCCTCACGATCCTAAAGGTCGACCCACCTTCCCTATTTGCAAATTTAACCCCAGATTGCAAACCCGTCGCCACCAGGAGCAGATGGTACACTGCCCAGGACAGGACCTTCATCAGGTCTGAAGTCCAGCGGCTGCTGCGGGAAGGCATCATCGAGGCCAGCAACAGCCACTGGAGAGCCCAAGTGGTAGTGGTGAAAACTGGGGAGAAACACAGAATGGTCGTGGACTACAGCCAGACCACCAATCGGTACATGCAGCTCGACGCGTACCCCCTCCCACGCATATCTGATATGGTCAATCAGATTGCATAGTACCGGGTCTTCTCAACTGTGGACCTTAAATCCGCCTACCACCAGCTCCCCATCCGTAAGGCGGACCGTCCGTACACTGTCTTTGAGGCAGATGGCCGCCTTTATCACTTTCTCAGGGTTCTTTTCGGCGTCACCAACGGGGTCTCGGTTTTCCAACGGGAAATAGACCGAATGGTCGACTGGTACGGGCTGCGGGCCACTTTCCCGTACCTTGACAATGTCACCATCTGCGGCCACGATCAGCAGGACCATGACGCCAACCTTGCCAAATTTCTCTGCACCGCCACTCACCTCAACCTCACTTACAACAAGGAGAAGTGTGTGCTCAGCACGAACCGCTTAGCCATCCTCGGCTATGTGGTCCAGGACGGAGTTCTGGGGCCCAATCCCGACGGCATGCGCCCCCTCATGGAACTCCCCCTGCCCCACTGCCCCAAGGCCCTCAAACGTTGACGGGGCTTATTTTCTTACTACGCCCAGAGGGTCCCAAATTATGCGGACAAGGCCCGCCCACTCATCCAATCCATTCTTTTTCCCCTAACGGCCGAGACTCACCAGGCCTTCAACCGTATTAAGGCCGACATCGCCAAGGCCGCGATGCACGCAGTCGACCAGACGCGCCCCTTCCAAGTCAAGAGCGATGCATCAGACGTCGCTCTGGCCGCCATCCTCAACCAGGCACGCAGGCCCGTGGCATTCTTTTCACGAACCCTTCATGCCTCCGAAATTCGGCACTCCTCCGTCGCATAAGAGGCCCAAGCCATCTTTGAAGCTGTGCGGCATTGGAGGCATTATCTGGCCGGCAGGAGATTCACTCTCCTCACTGACCAATGGTCGGTAGCTTTCATGTTTAACAACACACAGCGGGCAATATCAAAAACGATAAAATCTTGAGGTGGAGAATCGAGCTCTCCAACTACAACTACGAGATTTTGTTTTCGCCCCGGTAAGCTCAACGAGCCCCCTGATGCCCTATCCCGAGGTATATGTGCCCGCGCACAGGTGGACCGACTCTGGACTCTGCACGACAACCTTTGTCACCCTGGAGTCACACGTTTGTACCACTTCATCAAGGCTCGCAATCTGCCCTACTCCGTTGTGAAAGTCAGGGCAATCACCAGAGACTGCCAGGTCTGCGCGGAGTGCAAACCGCACTTCTACCAGCCAGACCATGCGCGCCTGGTGAAGGCCTCCCGCCCCTTTGAACGCCTCAGTGTGGACTTCAAAGGGCCCCTCCCCCCCACCGACCGTAACACGTACTTCCTCAGTGTGGTCGATGAATACTCCAGATCCCCCTTCGCCATCCCATGCCCTGATATGACGTCTGCCACCATCATCAAAGCCCTCAACACCATCTTCGCTCTGTTCGGCTTCCCCGCCTACGTCCACAGTGACAGGGGATCCTCATTCATGAGCGATGAGCTGCGCCAGTTCCTGCTCAACAAGGGTACCACCTCGAGCAGGACGACCAGCTATAACCCCCGGGGAAACGGGCAGGTGGAGAAGGAGAATGGGACGGTCTGGAGGGCCGTTCAGCTGGCCCTACGGTCCAGAAATCTCCCGGCCTCCCACTGGCAGGATGTCCTCCCCGACGCACTGCACTCCATTCGGTCGCTCCTATGCACTGCTACTAATGACACACCCCATGAACGTCTCTTTGCCTTCCCCAGGAAGTCCACCTCCGGGTGTCGCTCCAGACTTGATTTGCCGCTACAGGACCCGTATTCCTCCGTAAGCACGTACGACTCCACAAGGCGGACCCGTTGGTTGAAAGGGTACAGCTACTCCACTCCAACCCGCAGTATACCTACGTAGCGTACCCCGACAGCAGCCAAGATACTGTCTCCCTCAGGGACCTGGCACCAGCTGGTTCCGCACACACACACCCCTCCGTCCCAGCACCACCCTTCCCGTTCCCGGGGCACCCCACCACAGCCCCCGCCCCAGGACAATCCATCCTACCCCTGCCCACGCCCGAGGATGACGAGAATTTTGGCACGCTCCCGGAGTCACCGAGGACCAGACCGACACCAGAATCGCCGCCACCACTACGGCGCTCCCAACGACTGAACCTGTAACTTGATCGGGACTCCATTTTTTCTCTGTAGTTAAAACATGTACTTGTATATAGTTCTCCATCCCCCCCCGCCGGACTCAATTTTAACAGGGGGTGAATGTGGTAGTCACCACTGGTATATATATGTGGTAAGGCCTTGTACTACAGGTATGGGGGTAGTTCCCTGCCTGCTGGCTCTGCCCAGTAGGCGGAGTATAAATATGTGTGCTCCCCATACAGCAGCCATTTCGCCAGCTGCTGTAGGAGGCCACACATCTTAGTGTAATAAAGCCTCAGTTGCATTCAACTCTCGTCTTTGTGTAATTGATCGTGCATCAAGGTGGGAGTGGGACCAGATAACATCAATGCTGGGCTGCTGGCAGGCTGAAGACCCTGTCCCCTACCCACCCACCACTGAGCAGAAGATCATTTTGGGAGGCCAGCCCCTAACCTTTCCCCATTGTGCTTGGGGCACCTTTTTTAAGCCCATTCTCCTGTGCCCCACCCTCCTGCAGCTCCCTCCCCTCTCCTCCTTCAGTGACTCTCTCTCTCCCCGCCTCTCCGCCTCCCCACGCTTACCACAAGGAGGAGAGCTCCTCTGACCCCTCAGTCTCTCCCTATCGTCCATGATTCACCCAAGTCCTATCAGGTGGGTGTAGCTCTGACTGGGATGGCGGCAATATCATCTACGCCAGTGGCAGGATCCTCGAAAGCCACCTATGCAGGACTGCTGGCCTCCACGACCCCCACTGCTCCCATGGCTCTGTCACCATTTCAATTATTGATGCAAAGACTTCAGGGGAAGTGCTACGCCCACCCCACCATGTCGATCAAGGCCTGCATCCATGCAATTGCCAAAGTAGTTGGCCCTTTGGTCATTGTAGCAGCCTCGAAGATGTATGGAAAAGCCATTTTCTTCCTGGGAGCCAAGCGGGTGGTCCACCTCACCCTGGAAAAGGGGCAAACAGTGGGCAGGACCTACCTGGCTGTGGACCCATTGGAGGCCAGCGCCGAGAGAGTTATCCCGCCCTTCATTGCCATGGAGCTCCTCCTCCCCACCTCCATCTACTGCGGAGGTATGGTCCGGGGTTGTGCCGCTACCGCTCGACCTCAGAGATGCCCCTTTCAAACATACCATCTCCTTCCGGCACGTGGCCGAGGAGGGGATCCTATAGGGGTCTTTGAGATCCCTTCGGGGGTGAAACCGACCACATCTTCTGGTCCATGGATGGCGTGCGGTGCTACGCCTGCAAAAAGGTGGGGCATGTTGGAAAAACTGCCCTGCTCCTAAAGCCGCCATGACCACATTGGCACCACTGTCCCTTTCCTCTTAACTGACACCACCAATACCCCGTCACACGGGGGAGCCGTGCCATGAGATCTTGGTTGCTGTCAAGGAGGAGGAAAGCATTCGCAGGACCAGAGGGTGTGGAAAAAGGCCAAGAAGGAGTCCATCCCCAAAACGCCCAAACACGAAAACCTAATGCCCTTGACCACCGGATTGGGGAAAGCCACCCCATCTCGGCCTGCCGTCATCGCGCACCATTCTGGACCCGTTGATGCCTCGCTGCCAGGTGTTGGGCCCGCCATCGCTTCTAAGCAGAACCCCAAGGATGCTGGCGCTGGAGCCCGGGACCTCAAACCAGTGGTCATCTTAACTAAGTCACAACCCCAGGGTTGGAGTGGAGAGGGAAGGGAGGGGAATGCGGGCAGATCTCCGGCAATGGAGGTTTCCCTTGCACAGGCCATCCCCTGGAAGAGGCTCCACCCCTTAGAGGGGAGGGAGAGGAGCATCACCCCCACCAGTGCCGGGCGCATGACGCCCCTGCTCCTACCCCTCGACCTTATGACCTGCCCCCGGAAGAAGACATAAGACAGGAAAAACTGCTGAACAACCTGAGCTGTCGCAGCCCCCTGAGCAGGATGCCTCGGGGCTGGGTGATGGCGGGATCGCTGAGGCCTAGCCCCGCCTGGTGCAATTTTGCACACCAGAGGCGTTCATTTTTGAAACGCCGGGGGGATGCGTCAGCAAACTGGTGGTGGTTGTGAGGAGGGCCCTCCTCTCTGTCCCAACCTCCAATGCTAGACACCTCCTTTTCCCTCCTGGATCTCTTTTCGGAAATTTTTAGTTGTCATAATATACACCAGTATATCATGGTGCAGCCACACACTGATGGACACACAGTGGGACCAATCAACATACACAACACCGCAGCCAATCACCAGTGACAGCACACGCACTATAAAGACAGGGGGCATCAGAGTTCCCGCTCATTCGAGTAGCAGCTAGCTAGGAGCACAGAGCTCACAGCCTGCAACACAGACATTCACCATGTGCTGAGTGCATCAACTGGTTAGGACAAGGCAAAGGTCTTTAGTTAAAGCTGGTATCATATTTACCCACAGTTCAAGTATGTTTAAATAGTTAACCTTTTAATAAAATAGTGTTGCACTACTTCAAGTGTTGGCGACCTGTATGTGATCCTGAACACCCAACACATCATGATGCCAGGAGTGGTTGCATACTAGCACTTCTTAGACCTACCTGCAAGTGATCTGCCTCTTCCGCCAGCATTCCGTAATCCTGCAACATGGACAACATCAGCCCGCCGTTCCGCATCGCCGGCAACCTCGGGGCCAACTGGAAGATTTTCAAACAGCGCTTCCAGCTCTTCCTTGAAGCCACGGACAGGGAGGGCGCCTCGGACACCAGAAAGATTGCTCTTCTCCTCTCCACAGCCAGAACCATGCCATCCACATTTTCAACTCTCTCACCTTTGCAGATGACAAAGACAAGACGAAGTTCAAGACGGTTCTCCTCAAATTTGAAACTCACTGCAGCGTAGAGGTGAATGAAGGTTTTGAGCGCTACGTGTTCCAGCAGCGTTTGCAGATTAAGGACGAACCTTTCCAATCCTTTTTAATGCACCTCCGCATCCTTGCGCAATCTTGCAGCTACGGGCCCACCTCCGACTCCATGATACGCGACCAGATCGTTTTTGGTGTTCAGTCGGACCCCTACGTCAGCAGCTCCTCAAAGTAAAGCAACTCTAGCGACTGCCATCGAGACCTGTGTCCTACATGAAAATGCCACCAGTCGGTACTCCCATATACAAGCGGCTGAAACGGTGCGGCAAGGTCTCCACGAGGTGGAACGGGTCCAAGTGATTGAGCACCTCAAGGGCCTCAGCCTGGATGAGGGCGGCCATTTCGCACGCTTTTCGCGGACTCCCGCGCTTATACGCACCAAACGAGGGGACGGCGACATGGAGGAACGTAATGCGCAGGCGCGCACCACGCATGACCGCACCGCGCATGCGCAGTGGCACAGCGAACGTGCTGACGTCATGACGTGCGGCAACTGTGGCTCCGCCCATTTAAAGCGGCAATGCCCCGCAAAATCTCGACAATGCCTACGATGTAGAAGACTTGGCCACTCTGCTGCCTGCTGTCGAGCAGCTCAGCCTTCCAATTCACATCGCTTCAGACAGCCTCGCAGGAATGTTTGGGCAATTCAACCCACGGTCACCAAGTCCGATTCCGACCTCCCACACAGCAGTGGCAACGAGGACCCAAAGGCGCCTTTTCGAGTCGGTGTCGTAACGAAAAACAGGCTGTCCCCGAAGCAAATACACCAGCAGGTGTCGGTATACAGCATCGATCCAGACGATGAATGGTGTGTCACCCTGACGGTCAACCAAAATTCGCCGCCCACCTCAGAGACTTAATTTGTGAACTTTGTGCACTAATGGACTCTCTGGTCTGTTCTGTTCTGTTTAATCGTTCAAGTGGTTTGTATATAGTGTTCATCTCGTTATTTGTGTGACCCACTTTTTTCTGCACCAGGCACCTTCCCATGTAAATAGCTTTGTTTTATGTACATAGTCCTGTAAATATTTCGCACACACGTAGTCAGGAACATTTACCACACACTATTTATTGTCACGCAGCACATTTTCTATATAAAAGGGGGGATGTCATAATATACACCAGTATATCATGGTGCAGACACACACTGATGGACACACAGTGGAACCAATCAACATACACAACACCGCAGCCAATCACCAGTGAGAGCACATGCACTATAAAGACAGGGGGCATCAGCGTTCCTGCTCATTTGAGTAGCAGCTAGCTAGGAGCACAGAGCTCACAGCCTGCAACACAGACATTCACCATGTACTGAGTGCATCAACTGGTTAGGACAAGGCAAAGGTCTTTAGTTAAAGCTGGTATCATATTTACCCACAGTTCAAGTATGTTTAAATAGTTAACCTTTTAATAAAATAGTGTTGCACACTTCAAGTGTTGGTGACCTGTATGTGATCCAGAACACCCAACACATCACTAGTGACCCGGCGTCTGGGACGGAGTGGTTGTCTGAGCCACCACCTCCCATTGGCCCAGTGCCCTGAGAGGAACCTGTCTGTCGTTGCCCCAGGGGCTGGGGTCAAGACAGACTTTGAGTTAGTTGGTGGGTCCGTGCCGTCCGCCACTCTCATTGTGGCAGGGGACTCAGGATCAGATGGCGACTGCCCGGAGGTGAATGGCTGCTCGGTGGTTGGCACGGGGGCCGAGTTGGAGACTGTCGTGTTATATACTCTGGGATAACACAGGCTGCAACTGGATGCAGCTTTAGCCAAAAGATACTCCAGACCTTGAAGTTAGTTCAATCTGATTTATTGAACCAGTAGCACAGTTAGCACAGTTCTCTATGAGTTTGACTCTCTGCTAACCTAAGTGTGGTTACTCTATCTGACAGAACCAGACTAGCTCTTAGCCACGTGCTGGAGGTGTGATACTGTACATACACCCTGACTCACTCTGTAGATGTTCATCAGTGGAAAGAGGCGGAGTGTGAGTGCCTCGTGCCTTTTTCTAGTGAGATACCACCCCTGAGTGTCCTGCCTGCTCATTGGTCATGTCCTGTTCTCTGTGTTCATTAGCTGCCTGTCTGCATATCATGTCATCTCCTCTTTTTTTTTGTTTTATGTTTTGTTGGCACATGGGAACATACTTACATGTTGTGGCATATATTAACATATTTACAAATGGTGGCATATGTGAACGTATTTACATGTGAAGACAGCTGTCTAATGTGAGAAAACAGAACATAGCAAGCAAAACAAATGTTCATAAGTCCAGTCTCTGGGGCTTGCGTCTGATCCTTGTCGACCGCAGGAGAGGTGGTGGGGGGGGGGACGGCGCCTTGACAGGCAGGATGGAAGCCTGACTGGTGGCCTTGTAGTTCGAGGTATCAGGAGGTGGCAAAACAACGGACGGAAACGGAGAAGAAAGCGGTTGCGGGCAGGCAACTTTGCGCAGTGCCCGTCTGTTTCGTCACACAACAGATCCATCAGCCATATGTACAACATACGAGTGGGGCGCAGCATGTTGAACAATGACAGCTGGAGCAGACCAGCCACCAACTGGTATTTTGATCCTGACAGTGTCTGCTGGGGATAACATGAGCAAATCGGTGGCATGAGCATTCTAGCCCTGCTTTTGCTGGTTTTGGGGTTGCTGCACCTTCTGCAGCACCAGGAGGTGATCCAGGTTGGGCAAGTGTATGGCTGGAAGTGTCGTCCCCAGGTCCCTGCTCATCAGGAGTTGAGCCGGTGACGTGCCAGTAGACAGTGGGATCGCCCTGTACGCAAGCAGCACGAGATAGATGTCAGAAGCAGAATCCGCGGCCTTGCAGATGAGCTGTTTCACAATGTGCACCCCTTTTTCAACCTTCCCATTGTACTGTGGATAGTGTGGGCTGGCAGTGACATGTTTGAAATGGTATGACTTGGCAAACATAGACCACTCGTGGCTGCTGAAGCACGGGCCATTGTCACTCATGACTGAGTGGGATACCATGCCTGGAGAATGTCTCCTTACAGGCCTTGATGACGGTCCGAGATGTGAGGTCTGAGAGCTTCACATCTTCAGGGAAATTGGAGAAATCGTCAATAATCAACACGTAGTCACGATCATTCGCACGAAAGAGGTCGATGCCAACCTTGGACCATGGGGAGGTCTCGATTTCATGCTGCTGGAGCGTCTCCTTGCTGTGCGCTGCCTGGAAGCATTGACAGGTCGCACAGTTTAGGACCATGTTCGAGGTGTCCTGGCTAATACCGGGCCAGTAGACAGCCTGCCTGGCTCTGCTCTGCACTTCTCGACGCCCAGGCGACCCTCATGGATTTGGCGGAGCACCAAGCTCTGGAGACTGAGTGAATGACAATCCGATCCAGCTTGAGGAGGATACCATCAATCACCGTCAGGTCGTCCTTTACATTGTAAAATTGAGGGCACTGCCCTTTCTGCCAGCCATTGGCGAGGTGGTGCATGACACGCTGCAAGAGGGGGTCTTCGGCTGTCTCCTCGCGGATACGAACCACCTTCTCATCAGACGCCGGGAGGGTGCTAGCACACAGCTGCACCTGTGATTCAATCTGCCGGATGATTTCCAGCGGTTCACTAGGCAATGTGATGGAGCGGGACAATGCATCAGCGATGATGAGCTCCTTGCCAGGCGTGTACACTAAGTCAAAGTCGTACCTTCTGAGTTTGAGGAGGATGCGCTGCAACCGAGGCGTCATGTCGTTCAGGTCCTTGTGGATAATGTGGACCAGAGGCCTATGATCCGTCTCGACAGTGAATGTCGGCAGGCCGTAGACATAGTCGTGAAACTTGAGAATGCCAGTGAGAAGACCCAGGCATTCCTTCTCTATTTGTGCATACCTTGTTTCGGTGGGCGTCATGGCCCTTGATGCGGAGGCTAGCGTTGCCCAGGATGAAGTGTCATCGCGTTGAAGCAGCTCAGCACCGATGCCATCCTGGCTCGCATCTATCGAGATCTTCGTCTCCCTGTCTGGGTCGAAAAATGCCAAGACTGGTGTAGGGGTGAGCTTGGTTTTCAGCTCCAACCACTGCCTGATGTGCTGCCTTCCACTCAAAGGCAGTGGACTTTTTTTTAACCAGGTTTCGTAGGGCCGTGGTATGTAAGGCCAGGTTTGGGATGAACCTGCCCAGAAAATTGACCATGCGCAGGAAGCGCAGCACCACCTTCTTGTCTTCAGGGACCTTCATGGCTTCGATGGCCTTGACCTTGTCTGTGTCCGGGCACATGCCCTGCTGAGAGATCTGGTCACCTAGGAACTTGAGTGTCAACATATCAAAGCAATGTCTCGTTAAGGTTAACGCCTCCCTGACGGCGCCCCTTCGCTTTGGGAGATGAGTGCATCACAGTTGTCCCTTGTCTGGCCAACTCTATTCCATTAGCGCCGAACCTTTCGTGCGCCTCCTGTGGAGGAGGTTGTCAGGACTGACCCTGCGTAGGCGTGGCATTGGGATGGTCCTTTCAGCATACGCTGATGACGTACTCCTAATGTTCACTGACCCTGCTGATCTGTGGACGATGCGTGAGTGCCAGGCTGTGTACTCTGCAGCGTCCTCTGCCAGGATCAACTGTGCTAAATGTTCCAGACTCCTAGTTGGCTCGTGGCAAAGGGGCTCCAGCCTTTCACCGGGCATTCTCTACTTGGGAGTACAGCTTTGGCCAGCTGAGGAATCCTGGTCAGCGAACTGGCAGGAGCTGGAGGCCAAAGTCACTGCTCGCTTGCGACGTTGGACAGCACTGCTCCAAGTGTTGTCTTACAGAGGCCGAGTTCGCATCATAAACCAGCTGATTACCTCCATGTTGTGGTACTGGATCCTCACTTTGACCCTGCCCCCTGACTTTGTCACAAAACTCCAGAGAATGCTCGTTCACGTCTTCTGGGACAAAATGCTGCACTGGGTCGCTGCTGAGGTTCTGAGTCTCCCGCTTAGGGAGGGCAGTCAGGTGTTGGTGTGCCTACCCACCCAGGTGATGACCTTCTACTTTCGGACCCTCCAGCGATACCGCTATGTCGAGCCTCCTCCAGGAGCCCTGGTGGCGTATTTCTTTCGCCAGGTGCATGGCCTGAACTATGATATGTAGCTCTTGTTCGTAGATCTGAGGGGTCTTTGTTACTCCCTCCAGGCGCAGCCCGTCTTTTACCAGTATAACCATCTGGGATGGCCACTTTCAGTATATAAAATGGACACTCACAGAGCCTATAGGGAAAAATGGACAATACAAAGCAACAAGCAGGCACAGAGCCTGAATGTATATTTGAAAGGCAGACGGAACCAAAACTCTGGGTCGATTTACATATTGATGGCCCATCTCCGAGGAACAAAGGACTAATGCTCAGGTAGCCGATACTGTCTCAGACATCCCGGCGCCACTACCCCAACCAGAAGACACAAACAAAGCAAGGCCAACGGCCACTTAGGGCATGCCCAGCCATCAAGGCACCCGCCCCTTTATTGGCTTAGATCGATGACAATGATCAAGAAGCTGCCCAATTAATTGGGACCAAGTTTATGGCCCACCTAAAAGCGCTTGAAGCCCCTCCAAGTATAAGAAGGAACCCCCGCGAAAGGTTTGCTCTCTTGGATTTGGCTCTCAAGTGGAGAGACCCTTCCACCAGCACCACCAAAAGCAAGTAAGTTCAAGTTCAACGCTCGCTACCAAACGGACGACCTTAGCTGTCCTCCTGTAACCTCTTTGAACCCAACAGCCTCAGATCCGAACAACGGCCATTGTTCCTCTGACCTAAGTGGGTACCCGAAGTTAAGTATAAGTGTTAGTGATGGATATAGTTTAGCCTGGAGTGTTATTGTGCATGAGTAAATCATACTGTGTGTAAATAAAGTAGCATTGACTTTGAACTAACTAACTGGTGTATTGGCTCTTTGATAGGTATTCGGGTTGGACCTTGAGGCGGTATCGAGAGATACCTGGCGACTCTGAAAGCATACTCATAATTAGGATTAAGAAAGGCGACCTTATTAACCGCCATATTTATAGCAAGTAAACAGAGCAACATTACTGGCGACATCTGATGGGACTCGACCTAGAAGTGGCTTTGTCACTCCGAGAGAACCCAAATTTGAATTAGGAATCCAATTGGAAAATCGTGTCCTGCTTGGCACAATTGCGAGGCACAGAGGAGGTCATGAGGACGCTCCGCAGAGAGATTGTAGACAGAGAAAAGAATAGTGAGGGAGACGTTAGCGAGTGCGAAAATGTTAACAGGCAACTTAGAGAGCAGTTAGCGGCGAGGGACAAGGAAATGGCTGATGTCAAACGGGCACACCAATCTTGTCTCGCTCACCTAAGCAGCTTTCAGTCACAATATGATAAGGCCTACCAAGACACGCAAAGCACGGTGTTGGTATGAGAAGAGACAGAACACCAAGTCAAGCAATTAAGGAAACAATGTAACGATTTAAAAGCAGCCCTACGAGCACTCCACAGTTCCACGACGGAACAAAGGCAGAGTTCGGTGGACCTCGCCGAATGGCGAAAGCAAATTGCAGACCTGCAATCCCTGCTTTCTGTACAAAATGGTTTCCAGAATACATTTGGACCCCAGCTAGATCAGGAAAATTGCCCCGATTGGCAGCAGTTAAATGAAACTGCCCATCGCTATGTACATGGAACATGTACTCAGGACAAACCTCAGAAAAGAAAAGCACCCCCACCCCCGACTGCACAGGCAGAGCACAATCCCATCAACCCTGTCACCACACAGCTCAGGGCCACAACAAACGGAGACCCCGATTTTCTGTACACCACCCCATTAACCGTCACCCAATTAAGGGATGGGTGTGACAAAATAGCACCGTTCCAACCCACATCGGACCCACACCATTATTTTGCAAAAGTTAAGCAACTGGCGACCATGTACGGCCTGGACGAAAAAGAGCAAGTGAAGCTCACCGTTTTGAGCCTCGACCCCTCAGTCATGGCAGCCCTACCCGACCCACAAAATGTAGGAGGAGGCACCCTCCAAGAAATGCATGCAGCGATCCTAGATGCAATCGGCTACAATAAGGGAGATCCCGTAGAAGTCCTCAATAAATGTAGCCAGAAAAAGACCGAGCACCCAACGGCGTTTGCTGGACGCCTTTGGACTCATTTCACAGCAGTATTTGGAAAGTTAGCCCATGCCCATTTGACACCAGAGAATATAGCCAAATGGCCTAGAATCCTAGTCTCTCACGCGACCGAAGCAGGACAGAGAGCTTGCGCTAATTATGACCACTCAGACAATACCCACAATGAGAAATGGGTACTAAAGAGATTATCCCAAGCTTGGGAACAGTCCCTTCAGGGAAAGTCACAATACGGAACAGCAGATGAAGAGCAGGCAGATGCTAACATGCATCCAGTCAGGACACACCAAAACCCCGCATGGGTAAACAAGGGAAGAAATAGCCCACAGCAGCCTAAATCCCAAGAGTGCTACAATTGCGGACAGTTAGGACATTACGCCCGAGAGTGCAATGCCCCCCAGAAACAGCAGCAAAACCAGCAGGCTAATACCCTGAATAAGAATAGAGCCAAGCCCATTCATAGTGTTAGCGCCCGTTCCGAGAACGCAGACATGAACGGCACCGATTGACAGTGTTCGGACTCCCCAACTTGGGTCTGCGACACCCTTTGGGACAAGTCCGGAAGGCCGGTAGTAGCAGGCACAGTCTGGGGACACCCCGTAGAATTTCTTTGGGACACAGGAGGGTTCCGCACCACGCTAAATTCCTCCACAATTTTCCAACGGGATACATGGCCCACCACAGACACCATTACCCTTAGCGGCTTCACAGGACACTTACAGCAGGGACACATTACGGCCCCTGTAGCGATTCAGATAGGTAACATTAAAACCAAACACCCCGTCGTTTTGGTAGATCTACCCCAGACAGCCGAACACATTTTGGGGATAGACTTTATGAGCTCCCACAATCTTTCGTTCGACCCCGTAAATAAATGTGTGTGGAGAATGGCAAAGGCAGCACGAGCCCCCGCCACGCTCACAGTTGGAGACTACGCACACAGGATTAGCGCAGTAGGAGATTTCTGGTTTGATCCACAAGCCATTAGTCAGGACAAAGACGTAAGAGACATTTTGCAGAGACACAAAGCTTCTTTTGCCTAGCATAAGCACGACTGTGGCAAGATAGCAGGTTTAGTCAACATTACAGGACCCGACCCCAAATCCCCAAAACAAGCAGAGGGAGAAATCGCAAAGATCATCCAAAGTTTACTTAACCAAGGTGTAATTCGTTCAGTAGCCTCAACGAACAATGCCCCAATTTGGCCCATCAGGAAACCCGATGGCTCATGGCGACTGACCATCGATTATAGGGAACTAAACAAAGTGACCCCAATAGCAGCCCCCACCGTCGCCACGAGTCCCGAGACAATGTTAAAACAGGGACTCCAGTCAAACTTTTTCTCGGTTTAGGACATCAGCAATGGCTTTTGGTCCATTCCATTGGATAAAGCGTGCCAATATAAATTTGCTTTCACCTTGCAAGGACAGCAATACACGTGGACGTGCCTTCCACAAGGCTTCCACAACTCCCCCTCCATTTTCCACCGACAGCTGGCGAATGGATTCGCTAAATTTTCCCGACCCGATTGCCTCATCCAGTATGTAGACGACTTACTCCTACAGAGAGACACTAAGAGAGAGCACATTTTGCCTCTCACCGAATTATTAGGACTCCTTCACGAAATCGGATGTGAGAAAAACCCCAAAAGGGCCCAGATTCTCCAAGAAAAATTTATTTATTTAGGCGCAGTGATCACCCATGGCAAACGCGAGATCGAGCAGAAATGCATTGACTCCATTGTCAAATTACCCTTGCCCCATAATGTCACAGCCCTGCGGTCATTTCTAGGACTGGTTGGCTATTGCAGGAACGATATCGACGGTTTTGCCACAAAGGCAGCCCCTCTTTCCGAACTCCTAATAAAGCAAGCCCCATGGGAATGGCTTCCACAGCACACGGATGCCGTGGATGCATTAAAACAAGCCCTCAGCACAGCTCCCGCATTACAGGTCCCAGACCCACTCTCCCCATACGCAATTGAGGTAGCAACCACCGACCAAACCCTTTCGGCCGTGCTCCTCCAGGAAAGACACGATCATTTAGGCCCCGTAGCATACGCTTCACGAGTTCTCGATCCAGTAGAGCAAGAATTTCCTGCCTGCGAAATGCACTTGCTCGCAGTTTTTTGGGCTGTTCAGTACTTTGCGTACATAACAGAACTCAACCCCGTCGCCATTTTAACAGAGCACACCCCAACCCAACTTCTATTAGACGGTAGACTAAAGGACGGCACAGTCAGCCAAATTTGAGCCGCACGATGGACCCTACTCTTACAAGGATGGGACATTACAGTTAAAAGGACTAAGACACACACTTTTCTAGCAGATAATTTACAGTACGCAGGCACCCCACATGAGTGTGAGATCATTACCACCAAGCACAATACAGGACCCTTTGTACCCAAATCAGCTCCCCCGAAACCAGGTACTACACCCCAGAGACCACAGCCCACAGACACAGACGCACCTCTTAAGATTTATGTGGATAGCTCCTCCACAGTTTTAAACCATAAAAAAATCACTGGCTGTGGCATTTATGTAGAGGACACGCAGGGAAATGAAATGAAAATTGCTTATTGCCAAAAGTAAGCTTCAAATGAAGTTACTGTGAAAAGCCCCTAGTCGACTTCCGGGTGCGGCGATGACCAGCTGAGTCGCACATTTCGGCAGCTCCCTGTGAAACGGACTTTTGGGCTCTTGATAGGAGCCCCAACGGCAATTTTGACGGCTAAAAACACTGTGCGGTAAACCAGAAGGGAATCCCCCCTGGATACGGATGGAAAAAGGAGAGGGAAGTGGCCAGATTGCAGTGGATCCTTTAGAACAGCGGCAAGGAAGGCAAGCAAAAACCAAGATGGCGTCGGAAGGTGGCAGTTTAACATGGGGCCCTGAACAACAAGAGTTCTTGAAATGCTGTGTGGAAGAGATCAAAAAGGAAATGAAGAAAGAGCTGTTGGCCCCGATACTACAGGCGATCGAAGGGCTAAAGGAGGAACAAAAGACCCAGGAGCGGGAGCTTCGGGTCGTGAAGGCAAAGGCAGCCGAGAATGAGGACGATATACAGGGCCTGGTGGTGAAGACGGAGACGCAGGAGGCACATCAGGAACGATGTGTGGAAAGGTTGGAGGCACTGGAAAACAACGCAAGGAGGAACAACCTGAGGATTCTTGGTCTTCCTGAAGGTGTGGAGGGAGCGGACGTCGGGGCATATGTGAGCACGATGCTGAACTCGTTAATGGGAGCGGAGGCCCCGGCAGGTCTGTTGGAGGTGGAGGGAGCATACCGAATGATGGCGCGAGGACCGAGAGCAGGAGAAATTCCCAGAGCCATAGTGGTGAGATTCCTCCGTTTTAAGGATAGAGAAATGGTCCTTAGATGGGCGAAGAAAACTCGGAGCAGTAAATGGGAGAACGCGGTGATCCGCGTTTATCAAGACTGGAGTGCGGAGGTGGCGAGAAGGAGGGCGAGCTTTAATCGGGCCAAGGCGGTGCTTCATAAAAAGAAGATAAAATTTGGAATGCTGCAACCGGCAAGACTGTGGATCACATATCAAGAGAGGCACCACTACTTTGAGACGGCGGATGAAGCGTGGACTTTTATTGTGGAAGAAAAACTGGAATGAGCGGGTTATTAAAAAGAACGTTCGAACAAAGTGGTGGGGCGAATGTGGGGGGCAAAGAGGGGTTTTATGTACTAATCCTGCGATGCGGTAACTTTTCTCTCTCCCACAGGTGGTGATGGGGGAGGAGGGGAGGTGGAGGAGATGGGGCGTTGGCCATTGGGGGCGGGGCCAAGGGAGAAGCGCGGGCTTGGTTCCCGCGCTATGACAATCATGGTGGGAATAGAGAAGCAGGAAGGAGGGGGCGTCGCACGGTGCGAGCCGAGGTCACGGGGGGAAGCCGAGGTCAGCCAGAGTTTGCTGACTTCTGGGAGCAACATGGGGGGAGTAATTACGCTAGCGGGGGATCTAGCGGGGGGGTGGGAGGGGGAAATTACTGGGTTGCTGCTGCTGGGGAGAGGGGGGAGCTGGTATGGGAGAGGATGGGCGGGAGGGCACCGCCTGGGGGAGATACAGCTGCGTGGGAACCGGGTGAGGAGCTGGAAAAAGGTGATGGCTAATCGACAAGGGGGGGGGGGTAGGAAGCCCCTCAACTCGGCTGATCACGTGGAATGTGAGAGGGCTGAACGAGCCGATAAAGAGGGCACGGGTACTCGCACACCTTAAGAAACTTAAGGCAGATGTGGTTATGTTACAGGAAACGCACCTGAAACTGATAGACCAGGTTAGGCTACGCAAAGGATGGGTGGGGCAGGTGTTCCATTCGGGGCTAGATGCGAAAAACAGGGGGGTGGCTATATTAGTGGGGAAGCGGGTAATGTTCGAGGCAAAGACTATAGTGGCGGATAACGGGGGCAGATACGTGATGGTGAGTGGCAAACTACAGGGGGAGACGGTGGTTTTGGTAAACGTATATGCCCCGAACTGGGATGATGCCAATTTTATGAGGCGGATGCTAGGACGCATTCCGGACCTAGAGATGGGAAAGCTGATAATGGGGGGAGATTTTAATACGGTGTTGGAACCAGGGCTGGATAGGTCGAAGTCCAGGACTGGAAGGAGGCCGGCAGCAGCCAAGGTACTTAAAGATTTTATGGAGCAGATGGGAGGTGTAGACCCGTGGAGATTTAGCAGACCTAGGAGTAAGGAGTTCTCGTTTTTCTCCTATGTCCATAAAGTCTACTCGCAAATAGACTTTTTTGTGCTGGGTAGGGCATTGATCCCGAAGGTGAGGGGAACGGAGTATACGGCTATAGCCATTTCGGATCACGCTCCACACTGGGTGGACTTGGAGATAGGGGAGGAAACAGGAGGGCGCCCACCCTGGAGAATGGACATGGGACTAATGGCAGATGAGGGGGTGTGTCTAAGGGTGAGGGGGTGCATTGAAAAGTACTTGGAACTCAATGATAATGGGGAGGTCCAGGTGGGAGTGGTCTGGGAGGCGTTGAAGGCGGTGGTTAGAGGGGAGCTGATATCAATAAGGGCACATAAAGGGAAACAGGAGAGTAAGGAACGGGAGCGGTTGCTGCAAGAACTTTTGAGGGTGGACAGACAATATGCGGAAGCACCGGAGGAGGGACTGAACAGGGAAAGGCAAAGGCTACATGTAGAATTTGACTTGCTGACTACAGGCACTGCAGAGGCACAATGGAGGAAGGCACAGGGTGTACAGTACGAATATGGGGAGAAGGCGAGCAGGTTGCTGGCACACCAATTGAGGAAAAGGGGAGCAGCGAGGGAAATAGGGGGAGTGAGGGATGAGGAAGGAGAGATGGAGCGGGGAGCGGAGAGAGTGAATGGAGTGTTCAAGACATTTTATAAAAAATGATATGAAGCTCAACCCCCGGATGGGAGGGAGAGAATGATGGGCTTCTTGGATCGGCTGGAATTTCCCAAGGTGGAAGAGCAGGAAAGGGTCGGACTGGGAGCACAGATCGAGGTAGAAGAAGTGGTGAAAGGAATTAGGAGCATGCAGGCGGGAAAGGCCCCGGGACCGGATGGATTCCCAGTCGAATTCTATAGAAAATATGTGGACTTGCTCGCCCCGGTACTGACGAGGACCTTTAATGAGTCAAAGGAAAGGGGACAACTGCCCCCGACTATGTCTGAAGCAACGATATCGCTTCTCTTAAAGAAGGAAAAGGACCCGCTACAATGCGGGTCCTATAGACCTATTTCCCTCCTAAATGTAGATGCCAAGGTCCTGGCCAAGGTAATGGCAATGAGAATAGAGGAATGTGTCCCGGGGGTGGTCCACGAGGACCAAACTGGGTTTGTGAAGGGGAGACAGCTGAACACGAATATACGGAGGTTGTTAGGGGTAATGATGATGGCCCCACCAGAGGGAGAAACGGAGATAGTAGTGGCGATGGATGCCGAGAAAGCATTTGATAGAGTGGAGTGGGATTATTTGTGGGAGGTGTTGAGGAGATTTGGTTTTGGAGAGGGGTATGTTAGATGGGTGCAGCTGTTGTATAGGGCCCCAGTGGCGAGCGTGGTCACGAAAGGACGGGGATCTGCATATTTTCGGCTCCATAGAGGGACAAGGCAGGGATGCCCTCTGTCCCCATTATTGTTTGCACTGGCGATTGAGCCCCTGGCGATAGCGTTGAGGGGTTCCAAGAAGTGGAGGGGAGTACTTAGGGGAGGAGAAGAGCACCGGGTATCTTTGTATGCGGACGATTTGCTACTATACGTGGCGGACCCGGCGGAGGGGATGCCAGAAATAATGCGGATACTTGGGGAGTTTGGGGATTTTTCAGGGTATAAATTGAACATGGGGAAAAGTAAGTTGTTTGTGGTGCATCCAGGGGAGCAGAGTAGAGAAATAGAGGACCTACCGTTGAGGAAGGTAACAAGGGACTTTCGTTACCTGGGGATCCAGATAGCTAAGAATTGGGGCACATTGCATAGGTTAAATTTAACGCGGTTGGTGGAACAGACGGAGGAGGATTTCAAGAGATGGGATATGGTATCCCTGTCAATGGCAGGGAGGGTGCAGGCGGTTAAGATGGTGGTCCTCCCGAGATTCCTCTTTGTGTTTCAGTGCCTCCCGGTGGCGATTACGAAGGCTTTTTTTAAAAGGATTGAAAAGAGCATCATGGGTTTTGTGTGGGCCGGGAAGACCCCGAGAGTGAGGAAGGGATTCTTACAGCGTAGCAGGGATAGGGGGGGGCTGGCACTACCGAGCCTAAGTGAGTATTATTGGGCCGCTAATATTTCAATGGTGAGTAAGTGGATGTGAGAGGAGGAGGGAGCGGCGTGGAAGAGATTAGAGAGGGCGTCCTGTAGGGGGACTAGCCTACAGGCTATGGTGACAGCCCCATTGCCGTTCTCACCGAGGAACTACACCACAAGCCCGGTGGTGGTGGCTACACTGAAGATTTGGGGACAGTGGAGACGGCATAGGGGAAAGACTGGAGCCTTGGGGGGGGTCCCCGATAAGAAACAACCATAGGTTTGCCCCGGGGGGAATGGATGGGGGATATGGAATGTGGCAAAGAGCAGGAATAACGCAACTGAAAGATCTGTTTGTGGATGGGAAGTTCGCGAGTCTGGGAGCGCTGACCGAGAAATATGGGTTGCCCCAAGGGAATGCATTCAGGTATATGCAACTGAGGGCTTTTGCGAGGCAACAGGTGAGGGAATTCCCGCAGCTCCCGACACAAGAGGTGCAGGACAGAGTGATCTCAAAGACATGGGTGGGGGATGGTAAGGTGTCAGATATATATAGGGAAATGAGGGACGAAGGGGAGACTATGGTAGATGAACTAAAAGGGAAATGGGAAGAAGAGCTGGGGGAGGAGATCGAGGAGGGGCTGTGGGCAGATGCCCTAAGCAGGGTAAACTCGTCGTCCTCGTGTGCCAGGCTAAGCCTGATTCAGTTTAAGGTATTACACAGGGCACATATGACTGGAGCACGGCTCAGTAAATTTTTTGGGGTGGAGGATAGGTGTGCGAGGTGCTCGAGAAGCCCAGCGAATCATACCCATATGTTTTGGTCATGCCTGGCACTACAGGGGTTTTGGATGGGGGTGACAAAGGTGCTTTCAAAAGTAGTAGGAGTCCGGGTCGAACCAAGCTGGGGGTTGGCTATATTTGGGGTTGCACAAGAGCCGGGAGTGCAGGAGGCGAGAGAGGCCGATGTTTTGGCCTTTGCGTCCCTAGTAGCCCGGCGCAGGATATTGCTAATGTGGAAAGAAGCCAAGCCCCCGGGGGTGGCGACCTGGATAAATGACATGGCGGGGTTTATAAAGCTAGAGCGGATTAAGTTCGTCCTAAGGGGGTCGGCTCAAGGGTTCACCAGGCGGTGGCAACCGTTCGTCGAATACCTCGCAGAAAGATAGACGGAATGGGAAAAAGAAGGCAGCAGCAGCAGCCCAGGATCGGGGGGGGGGGGGGGGGGGAGGGAGGGGGGGGGGGGAGGAGGAACCAGAAGGACTCTCAGTGTTGTTAATATATACTGTATAGTATGTATAGGTCGTTGCTACAGATAATTATATATTGGACTGTTAAATTATATTTTTGGAGAGTGTTACTTGTGACAAGGCAGTTGCCAATTAGGGCTAGTTTTCATTTTTGTTATTTATTATTTATTCATTTTTTGTTTATAAAATAGGTCATTGTTATTTGTGTTGTTATAATATTGTGTAAAGGATGCACAATGTACTGTGTTGGTTGACCAAAAATTTTCAATAAAATATTTAATAAAAAAAAAGAAAAGCCCCTAGTCGCCACATTCTGGCGCCTGTTCGGGGAGGCTAGTACCCGAATTGAACCGTGCTCCTGGCCTGCCTTGGTCTGCTTTCAAAGTCAGTGATTTAGCCCTGTGCTAAACCAGCCCCTTAGAGGGGGGTCAGAGGAGATATCATTGAAATTGCCTGGACATCGAGGTTCGCAGGCAGCAGAATTAGCAGCCGTAGCATATATTGTAGAGCACTCCGACTCGTTCCCGACCCCAGCCGACATATACTCCGACACCCTATATGTCTGCAATAGTTTAACGGAATTCCTACCCCTGTGGGAATCTAGAGGTTTTGTTTCCGCGGATGGAAAGCCCCTACCCTCAGCCCCATTACTCCAGCATATTCTCAGGATAGCAAAAGATCGTAAATACGGTATCATTAAAGTCTGTAGCCACCATGGTTCTTCTTTCCCCCCCCCCCCCCCCTCCCGCCCTGGTAACGGTAAGGCAGATGCCCCAGCAAAGGGAGGTTCCAGACTTGGTCACTTTTGGAATCCCCCTGAGAGTGCCCCAGTGCACGCGGTCCAGGTCTCACAGACCAATATTCAAGATTTAGCTCAAGCCCAAAAGGAAGACGAAAAGCTCAGGGAGGTTTTAAAAGGTAACTTCCCAGCCCCCTATGATAAGTACAGAAACGCTTTAACGACACACGACGGCATAATTTTAAAAGAGAGTATTTATGTGGTCCCCACCCAAGATAGAAACCAAATTATCTGCCAATTCCATGACAACCATGGACACCAAGGGATAGATGCAACCCTTGCCCACCTCAGACCTCTCTGCTGGTGGCCCGATTTGAAATCCAATGTAACCCATTACATTGAAAATTGTTTAATTTGAGCCCGGAACAATCCAGACAGGTATGCGAGGAAAGGTCAGCTCAGTCACACCCGCCCTGTTAATGGCCCCTGAACGAATTTACAGATTGATTACACAGGTCCCCTACCCTCCTGCAAGAATGGTTTTAAGTATGTGTTGGTAGCAATCGACACCTTCACGAAATGGGTGGAAGCTTTCCCATCTAGAACTAACACGGCTAAAACGACAGCCAAGATCCTAACGCAGCACATCTTTACAAGATGGGGACTTCCCCATAGTATAGAGTCAGACCAAGGCTCACATTTCACAGGACGCATCATGAAAAATGTCCTCACAATTTTCAGCACCCGACAAAAATTCCATATTGCCTCTCACCCCCAATCAAGTGGAATCGTAGAGCGAATGAATAGAACCCTCAAGGCAACCCTGCGGAAAATGGTGCAACAGCACAATACCACATGGGGCACAGTTCTCCCCTTTGCACTCATGTTCATAAGAAACACGGTATCCACTTCGATAGGATACACTCTCCACACCCTCATGACCGGACGACCCATGAAGGGAACAGAATATTTGTTAGGGCTTGATTTGACCAGCCCCACAGTCACCGCCCTCACCCATGATTATCATCGATTATCATAGAATTTACAGTGCAGAAGGAGGCCATTCGGCCCATCGAGTCTGCACCGGCTCTTGGAAAGAGCACCCTACCCAAGGTCAACACCTCCTCCCTATCCCCATAACACAGTAACCCCACCCAATACTAAGGGAAAATTTGGACACTAAGGGCAATTTATCACGGCCAATCCACCTAACCTGCACATCTTTGGACTGTGGGAGGAAACCGGAGCACCCGGAGGAAACCCACGCACACACGGGGAGGATGTGCAGACTCCGCACAGACAGTGACCCAAGCCGGAATCGAACCAGGGACCCTGGAGCTGTGAAGCAATTGTGCTATCCACAATGCTACCGTGCTGCCCTTAAGAAAGCAGTACAGCAGATTCTCGATAATGTTAAAGCAGCCCAGCTCGTCGCAGCTGTTAGGCTTGGTACAAGAAAGAAGCAAAGTATGTTTTGAAAAAACAGTACATGCCACGGTATTTGCAGTAGGGCAGCAGGTCATGCTCTCCCTGTACAACCCCAGTTCATTTCTCTCCCCCAAATTCGCAGGACCTACTCCATTTCAGATAAAGTCAGCACCTCTTTATATAAGATCACTTATCCTAACGACAAATCAGGATGGTTTCACATAACCTGGCACACAGGGCAACCACTCACACCACATCTCACTTGCAGCAGCAGACGAACATGCCCCGCCCATGGACGACCTATTCCTACCCTCCCCCAACCAGTCCAGCCCATCCTCGGACACCACTTTGACTCCACCCTCAGAGGCACGACTCCGCCTCTCCCTTCATTCGACCAGCACCGACACCGACAGTGACAGTGAGAGCACTGAAACATTAGACCCCATGGAACTGCCACACGATTTCAATTCTGCACAGGTCCCACTCCCAGCGACTCCGAACAGGATTTGTTCGACCCCTTTGAGACCACTTATATAAAAGCCCCTGAGCCAAACCCACCGCCCACCGACTATGGATTGCCCCCTACCACCTCCAACCTAGACACTAAACATTGGCACCACGACAATTCCTACAGACCATAACGATGAGATGGACCCCACATCACCCCAAGCAGCCTTGGCACAGCTACTCCAGTCACGAGTGTGACAACCAGGAGAAGACGATGACTCAGACTCTGACTCCCACCAGACGAGCCCCTTTGCGACTCTTTTCGCTATAGAGCAATGAGGTGTCCAGATGATGGTAGAAAGGAACCAATTGAGGTTTACGGTGTCCTTCTTTCTGATGGAGCCTGCTCGATTTTGCTATTTTAGTTTGTTAATTTTAAATGGTGAATGTTTGTTTGATAAAGTTTATTCATGCCCCCACGCCACATTGATACAGTCATAACTACTCTTCTGATTTGATGGCAATCATAAGAGGCAGTATCCACGATGAACACAAATTCTTTCCGTTCTTGTCCGGTCACCCAGGCAGTGGAGTAACGGCACTGATCCCCGCCCTACCTGAGGACCCCCATCTGGTCAGCTACGTTTGGGTAGTGCACTTATGGCACTGGTCACCGCCCTACCCTGGGATTTCACCCATTCTTGCCCCGCCGCGGCCCACATGCACCCCATTCTGAGCTTTTGGTTCAAAACTCTTTTACTGTTCTTTTAGTCTGTGGTTTAAAGAAGGTTCTTTGCCACACGTTTTGTTTGTTCTCCGGTGACCCTTAGGTCGCTCTCCCACGTGCTATTTACATCCTCAAACACTTGGGTGAAACGCTTTGCTGCTGCACGGAGAAATTGTCTGCCCACTCACCGCATCGATCCCACAGGCTGCGAGACTGCTCGCATTATGCTGTGGCAGCATTATGAGGGAGTCACATATGGTGACAATTCTAATGGGCAATTGATAATAAAAGGACAGACAGACAGACATACGAGATCTTTAACAAGGTAATAACAGATATTATGCTTGTGTCCACAGGAAATCCAGAACAACAGAAGACAAAGGAAGACCAAGAAGGAAAAAGAGAACATGAAGACAGACATCATGATCTACATTTGGATCTTCGTGAGATCACTACAGTTGCGCACGGACGCGACCCCCCCTCCCCCCCCCCCCCGACCCCTACCTCACAGGTTGTGAATGTTTCCCATCCCTGCCATATACCACACCCAGAGACAGACACTGATACACCAACATGGTGTGACAACTTTATCAAATGGTATTCCCTGTCGTACATCGTAGAAGCACTGTTAGTCATAGCAACACTCTGCAGTGTCATCCAGACACTGAGACTTTGTAAATGGCAAAGGGAAGCCTCCCGCACTCCGGTATGTACACTAAGACCCCCTATTTTCAGACTCCAGCAAACCGCCCACTCTCTCTAAGTAAATAAAGTGCATCGACTAATTTTTTTTGTTTGTTATAATAAAAGAAAGATGTGAAATTCTGTACTTGACCGCCAAGATACAGAGAAATGTAATGCTGTTTTTATATAATTTATACTGTCTGTAAATTCTTTTGATTGACTAAGGATAGTTTAGAGAAGGATAGTTAGATGTTCCCGTGTTTTAAATGATAAAGAAATGTAATGCATGCTTGAATGTCATAGCGCCCCTTAGGATTTTATAATAATGCAATGTACATAAAGCAATTTAGGTAAAGGTTCCAATCCATAGGACAGAGTAGGATAGAACCTGTCCTTGATTGCGGCTGCTCGACTTAGGCAGAGAACAAAGAAGATTCAGTAATATGATCCTTCACGCTTTGTGTTGAGGATCACAAGGAGGGAGTGTAGCCATCTGGGATGGCCACTTTCAGTATATAAAATGGACACTCGCAGAGCCTATAGGGAAAAATGGACAAAACAAAGCAACAAGCAGGCACAGAGCCTGAATGTGTATTTGAAAGGCAGTCAGCAGACGGAACCGAAACTCTTGGCCGATTTGCACATTGATGGCCCATCTCCGATAGACAAAGGACTAATGCTCAGGTAGCCGATACCGTCCCAGACATTCCGGCGCCACTACCTCATCAAGAAGACACAAACAAAGCAAGGCCAACGGCCACTTAGGACACGCCCAGCCATCAAGACACCCACCCCTTTATTGGCTTAGATCGATAACAATGATCAAGAAGCTGCCCAATTAATTGGGACCAAGTTTAAGGCTTGCCTAAAAGCGCTCAAAGCCCCCCAAGTATAAGAAGGAACCCCCGTGAAAGGTTCGCTCTCTTGGATTTGGCTCTCAAGCGGAGAGACCCTTCCACCAGCACCACCAAAAGCAAATAAGTTCAAGTTCAACGCTCGCTACCAAACGGACGACCTTAACTGTCCTCCTGTTACCTCTTCGGACCCAACAGGCCCAGATCTGAACAACGGCCATTGTTCCTCTGACCTAAGTGGGCACCTGAAGTTAAGTATAGGTGTTAGTGATAGATATAGTTTAGCCTGGAGTGTTATTGTGCATGAGTAAATCATACTGTGTGTAAATAAAGTAGCATTGACTTTGAACTAACTAACTGGTGTATTGGCTCTTTGATCGGTATTCGGGTATGACCTTGTGGCGGCATCGAGAGATACCTGGCGACTCTGAAAGCATACTCATAATTAGGATTAAGAAAGGCGACCTTATTAACCACCATATTTATAGCAAGTAAACAGAGCAACATCAGGACCTGCTCAAAGTCTGGAGCATGGTCGCCTTGCGCTGCAGCTCCCCCCATCAGCAGTGGTGACTGTCATCAGGGAGCCACTGCTCAGGAATCCACACCTCCGTCAGTACCATTCTGAGTGGCTGGCGGAGCAGAGGGCTGTGGCTGCAGGGGTGACCAGGCCCAGGGATGTGCTGGTTGGTGGATTACTGGGTTGGATGGCATCCCGCAATTTGGCACATTGAGCAGCGGTGGGTGTCCAGCTAGCGGCCAATGCCATCCGTGACCTTAAACTGGTCGTGCTCGGACCCGACCTCACTCGCGGTCTCGAGGACGCGCAGGTGTGCGGTGGAATCCCGTCTGAGCGGACGCCTGCTCGGACGGAATTCCACATTGGCCCCCAAGCCCCGAAACCTCCCACGGGAGCCGGGGCTCCACAACCCTCGCCACCTCGTGGAAATACCCTGCGTGCCTTTCCGCACTGCACGGAGGGGTTTCCTGTATGGGCTGCTGTAAACCTTTCACCTCCTTGCCCTCGCCCGTCGCCTGGACACGTCTTGGTGGGCCTTGTTGTCCCCACTGGAGGTCCATCTTTGGAAAAGTCCTCCCCCTCAATCTTGGGGAACTGAAGTAGAAGGTGTCGCACGCAGCAGTACCATACAACCGTCGTTGGCACCGGTTAGCGGACTCGCCTGATGCCTGCCCTTTTGCAGCATTGTGGAGTCTGTGAATCAAGTCTGTGTTCAATGTTTTAGGCTGCACTCCCTTTTTAGTTTCCTATCAAACCTTTCACTAAAGTTTAGTTTGCACTTCAGTCCCACCCTCCTAATCTAGCGGCACCCGGTGCGGAGAGGGGCTGGCAAAGAGGAGGAACTCCTTGTCAATCTGTTTCTGGCAAAACTCATTCTAAATAGACCCAGACTGTGGATGATCGAGGTTGTGGTCCAATCCAATTGTCTGCCGGTCTTCTGCAGCTTAATTCCCGGAGAGGGAGCATGCAGTGTCCACTGACACCATTATGGCCTTTTGTGCCCGGTGGGCACCGAGGGTTTGGGGTGCTTTATAGATTGTTTTGACCATATTTTGAGTTGAGTTTGTTCAGCCTCCATTGCTGTTTGTTTAGTTTGGGCAGTGCCCCTCTTAGGGGAGGTCCCTTTTTACTTGGTCCCTTATTTTCTTTACTTTTATTTACTTGGTTGAGTTTCATGTGTATCTGCAGGTGGTCACAGGCTATACTTGCTGCTTGCTCCTGCTGGTAGCTGCCACCACCAGGAGACGGGGTGCTTGTTTGCTACCATCTCTTCTGCCTCTGTGGCCTGGAGTATGGTTCCGGAAGATATGGACTGACCTGCTGCTGATGCTGGAGGTGGACTTGACTGAACACCTTGATGAACGATACCTTTGGAGTTCTGCTGGGAACTGTGTAGGGGAGAACACAAGCAGTTTGCTGCAGGCATGTTCTTGCAGATTATTGAGGACTTTAATTTACTGCTGACTGTTTACTGTCTATTGTGCATTTGGGTTTCTTTGTACATGCGTCGTTCATCGCGGGTTGGGGGTGGGGGGTCCGATGCCCGCTTACCCATGTGGCCTGGTGGAGGTCGTTGATCATCTTGAAGTACTGGGTGCCGATCCTCCTGGTCACGCACCCCGAGCTGACTGCCGGTGCCACTTCCTCCCAGGAGGCACTGGCTGCCCTGTGGCTCTTGTGTGCTCCAAGACTCTTGGTGGAACAGGGCATCTTATCTGGCTTTGACCGTGACCAGGAATCTGCCCAGGTCGGCATCCCCAAATCATGGGGCTGGTCTTCTCGACAGTATGGTCGCGAGCTGAGTGGGGCTGATTGTGCAGGAGTAGCTTAATTGCTGTTTTCCCTTGTTGGCCGGGGGGCTGGTGAGCGCGGTCCCAGCGAATCAGCCGGCAGGACAGTCATTTACGGTGTGAAGCCTGTGGGGCCTCGTTAAGTGGACCAATTAAGGTTTTATAGCATTGGGAAGCTCATGGCAGTTCACGCACGCTACCACACTTCGGGTGCGATTTAACCAAAATGTTTCCAAGGGCTGGATTCTTCCGCCCGACCTGCCGCAAGAATGCCACGGGCGAGAGGTGGACAATGGTGAAGTCCATTGACCTTGGGCAGGATTCCCCGGTCGCTGGGTGGACGCGGCCGGAGAATCCCGCCCCAAGTGTAGGCTTGACCGGGGAGAAACTCCCCAGCGCCCAAAAAAGTGACTAAGCATGGTTAGATCGCAGTGGGGAACTCGCTGACTGAGCCGGGGTGGAACTCCGAGCAAAAACCGCCACAAATGGCACTTAGAAACCTTTCCGTTAGATCGCACCCAACATTTCTCTGGGAACTAGAGGATTTTCATAATATTGCCTGTCATAATATACACACAAGTATATGATGGTGCGCAGACAGACAGTGAGTGACACAAAGGATGACCAATGAACATACAGAACACAGCAGCCAATCACCAGATAGGACACGGCCACTATATAACCAGGGGGTACTAGTTTTCCCACTCTCTTGTGGTGCAGCCTCTGAGACAGTCAGAGTCTGTGAGCAACAACTAGAACATCCACCATGCGGTAGTAAGATAGTCTGGTCAGGTTAGCCTCAGGTCTCCAGTCAACTCAGCATAGTGTCAACCCACAGTTCAAGCATGTTTAATAGTTAAGAGTTTAATAAAATAGAGTTGCATTTCTTCAAGTGTTGGAAGCCTGTCTCTCTCTCTGCTACAGTAAACACAGTCCTCGCAGACCCAGCTTACCCAACTGGTTTAGCCCAATTGGTTTAACCAGGTCGGTCAAGGCAGCCTTGAGGAGGAGTTTATAGAATGTATCCGCGATAGTTTCCTAGAACAGTATGTAATGGAACCTACGAGGGAACAAGCGGTCCTAGGTCTGGTCCTGTGTAATGAGACAGGATTGATTCATGATCTCATAGTTAGTGATCCTCTCGGAAGGAGTGATCATAATATGGTGGAATTTAAAATACAGATGGAGGGTGAGAAGGCAAAATCAAGCACTAGTGTTTTGTGCTTAAACAAAGGAGATTACAATGGGATGAGAGAAGAACTAGCTAAGGTAGACTGGGAGCAAAGACTTTATAGTGAAACAGTTGAGGAACAGTGCAGAACCTTCCAAGTGATTTTTCACAGTGCTCAGCAAAGGTTTATACCAACAAAAAGGAAGGACGGTAAAAAGAGGGAAAATCGACCGTGGATATCTAAGGAAATAAGGGAGAGTATCAAATTGAAGGAAAAAACATACAAAGTAGCAAAGATCAGTGGGAGACTAGAGGACTGGGAAATCTTTAGGGGGCAACAGAAAGCTACTAAAAAAGCTATAAAGAAGAGTAAGATAGATTATGAGAGTAAACTTGCTCAGAATATAAAAACAGATAGTAAAAGTTTCTACAAATACATAAAACAAAAAAGAGTGGCTAAGGTAAATATTGGTCCTTTAGAGGATGAGAAGGGAGATTTAATAGTGGGAGATGAGGAAATGGCTGAGGAACTGAACAGGTTTTTTGGGTCGGTCTTCACAGTGGAAGACACAAATAACATGCCAGTGACTGATGGAAATGAGGCTATGACAGGTGAGGACCTTGAGAGGATTGTTATCACCAAGGAGGTAGTGATGGGCAAGCTAATGGGGCTGAAGGTAGACAAGTCTCCTGGACCTGATGGAATGCATCCCAGAGTGCTAAAAGAGATGGCTAGGGAAATTGCAAATGCACTAGTGATAATTTACCAAAATTCACTAGACTCTGGGGTGGTCCCGGCGGATTGGAAATTAGCAAACGTGACACCACTGTTTAAAAAAGGAGGTAGGCAGAAAGCAGGGAATTATAGGCCAGTGAGCTTAACTTCGGTAGTAGGGAAGATGCTGGAATCTATCATCAAGGAAGAAATAGCGAGGCATCTGGATGGAAATTGTCCCATTGGGCAGACGCAACATGGGTTCATAAAGGGCAGGTCGTGCCTAACTAATTTAGTGGAATTTTTTGAGGACATTAACAGTGCGGTAGATAATGGGGAGCCAATGGATGTGGTATATCTGGATTTCCAGAAAGCCTTTGACAAGGTGCCACACAAAAGGTTGTTGCATAAGATAAAGATGCATGGCATTAAGGGGAAAGTAGTAGCATGGATAGAGGATTGGTTAATTAATCGAAAGCAAAGAGTGGGGATTAATGGGTGTTTCTCTGGTTGGCAATCAGTAGCTAGTGGTGTCCCTCAGGGATCAGTGTTGGGCCCACAACTGTTCACAATTTACATAGATGATTTGGAGTTGGGGACCAAGGGCAATGTGTCCAAGTTTGCAGACGACGCTAAGATAAGTGGTAAAGCAAAAAGTGCAGAGGATACTGGAAGTCTGCAGAGGGATTTGGATAGGCTAAGTGAATGGGCTAGGGTCTGGCAGATGGAATACAATGTTGACAAATGTGAGGTTATCCATTTTGGTAGGAATAACAGCAAAAGGGATTATTATTTAAATGATAAAATATTAAAACATGCTGCTGTGCAGAGAGACCTGGGTGTGCTAGTGCATGAGTCGCAAAAAGTTGGTTTTCAGGTGCAACAGGTGATTAAGAAGGCAAATGGAATTTTGTCCTTCATTGCTAGAGGAATGGAGTTTAAGACTAGGGAGGTTCTGCTGCAATTGTATAAGGTGTTAGTGAGGCCACACCTGGAGTATTGTGTTCAGTTTTGGTCTCCTTACTTGAGAAAGGGCGTACTGGCACTGGAGGGTGTGCAGAGGAGATTCACTAGGTTAATCCCAGAGCTGAAGGGGTTGGATTACGAGAAGAGGTTGAGTAGACTGGGACTGTACTTGTTGGAATTTAGAAGGATGAGGGGGTAACTTATAGAAACATATAAGATTATGAAGGGAATAGATAGGATAGATGCGGGCAGGTTGTTTCCACTGGCGGGTGAAAGCAGAACTAGGGGGCATAGCCTCAAAATAAGGGGAAGTAGATTTAGGACTGAGTTTAGGAGGAACTTCTTCACCAAGGGTTGTGAATCTATGGAATTCCTTGCCCAGTGAAGCAATAGAGGCTCCTTAATTAAATGTTTTTAAGATAAAGATAGATAGTTTTTTGAAGAATAAAGGGATTAAGGGTTATGGCGTTCGTGCCGGAAAGTGGAGCTGAGTCCACAAAAGATCAGCCATGATCTCATTGAATGGTGGAGCAGGCTCGAGGGGCCAGATGGCCTACTCCTGCTCCTAGTTCTTATGTTCTTATGTAACACATCATGGATCCAGTGAGTTATGTTTGAGTTTGACGGACCCACTTTGAGATAGTCTGCCTTTGACCAGCGATCAGCCATCCGGTTACATGGACAGCGTCCGCCCTCACCCGCCGCTCCGCATCGCCGGCAACCTCGGTGCAAACTGGAAGATCTTTAAGCAGAAGTTTCAACTGTATCTTGAAGCCATCGACCTTGAGGCCGCATCGGATAGCAGAAAGATTGCCCTCTTCCTCTCCACAGCCGGGAACCACGCTATCCACATTTTTAACTCCCTCACCTTTGCTGAAGGTGAGGACAAGACAAAGTTCAAAACAGTCCTGCTGAAGTTCGACAGCCACTGTGACATCGAAGTCAAAGAGAGCTTTGAACGCTATGTGTTCCAGCAGAGGTTTCAGCGTAAGGATGAACCTTTTCAGTCCTTCTTAACCCATCTCCGTATCCTCGCGCAATCCTGCAACTACGGCTCCACTTCCGACTCCATGATCCACGACCAGATCGTTTTCGGGCTCCATTCCGATCCCCTTCGCCAGCAACTCCTCAAAGTTAAGCAGCTCACCCTCACCATCGCCATCGAAACCTGCGTCCTACATGAGCACGCTAATGACCGGTACTCCCATATCAAGGCGGCAGAGACGGCGCGGCAAGGCCCCCACGATGCGGATCGGGAGCAGGCCGTAAAACAGCACCAGGGCCTGAGTCTGGATGAGGGCAGCCATTTTGCGCGCTTTTCCCGGGCTCCTGCGCACGCGCACAACGACCGAGGGGACGGCGAGGCCGAGGATCAAACTGCGCACGTGCGCACATCTTTCGACCGCACCGCGCATGCACGGTGGTGCACAGACCGTCCTGACATCAGCATCATGGCGAGCAACAACTGTGGCTCCGCCCACTTAAAGTGGCAATGTCCCGCAAAATCTCGACGCTGTCTCCAGTGTGGCAAGTTTGGCCACTACACAGCCCTGTGCAGATCTGTTCAACTGCCCAATACACAGCAATCCCCGTGCAGCGCAGGAACATCCGGTCAGTGCAGCAACCCGTTGCAGACCCCGACTCCGACATGGTTCCAGATCCCAACACCGAGGATCTCACATTCCCATTCTGGGTGGGCACCATCACCAAGCATACGATGCTTTCCAAAAAAAAGGCTAATCCACTCCCAGTGCTGAGCAATGATCCGGACGACGAGTGGTGTGCCACACTTACGGTCAACGAATCTCGCATACGCTTCAGGCTGGACACCGGCGCTTCAGCGAACCTCATTTCGAAGTCTGACCTGGATACCATCCACGTCAAGCCGAGCATTCTTCCATCGGTCTGCCAGCTTATCGACTACAATGGTAATGCCATTGCTGCCAGTGGCTCATGCCAGCTTGTGGTTTCTCATCGTTCCTCAAGAGCCACCCTGCGTTTCGAAATAGTACCATCCTACAAAGCTTCCTTGCTCGGTGCTCAGGCCTGTAAAATCCTGAATCTTGTGCAGCGGGTTCACTCCATGTCGCCCACTGAGGCATCAGCCTCGCCAGATGCCAACTTTCAAACCCAATTAGATGACATCATAGCACGATACCACAGCATCTTCAAGGGTATGGGCACACTCCCCTACACATACAAAATACTTCTGAAACCGAATGCCACACCCGTGGTTCATGCACCGCGTCGGGTGCCGGCACCCCTTAAGGACCGCCTCAAGCAGCAGCTGCAAGACCTCCTGGACCATGGCGTCATTTCTAAGGTCACGGAACCCACGGATTGGGCTAGCTCCATGGTTTGTGTCAAAAAACCATCAGGGGAACTTCGCATTTGTATCAACCCCAAAGATCTGAATCGTGACATCATGAGGGAACACTATCTCATCCCTAAGCGAGAAGAGCTCACCAGCGAAATGGCTCACGCCAAGTTATTTACGAAGCTGGATGCCTCCAACGGGTTTTGGCAGATACAGCTAGACACATCCAGCCAAAAGCTCTGCACTTTTAACACCCCATTTGGTCGTTACTGTTACAACCACATGCCCTTTGCATCATCTCCGCCTCAGAGGTGTTCCACCGAATAATGGAGCAAATGATGGAGGGCATTGAGGGGGTGCGAGTGTATGTCGATGACATCATTGTCTGGTCCACAACTCCTCAGGAAAACATCGATCGCCCCAAGCGAGTGTTCCATAGGATCCACGAGCATGGCCTCCGACTCAACAGAGCCAAGTCCTCGTTCGGTCAAGCAGAAATAAAGTTCCTTGGCGACCATATTTCGTAGTTCGGTGTGCAGCCAGACGCAGATAAGGTGTTGGTGATCAATGCTATGAAGACACCGGAGGACAAGAAGGCTGTCCTCCGCTTCCTAGGGACGGTCAACGTCCTTGGGAAGTTTATCCCCAACCTCGCATCTCACACCACAGTTCTCCGCAATCTTGTAAAAAAAACACCGACTTCAAGTGGCTCCCCGCTCATGAGCGAGAGTGGCGTGAGCTCAGGGTGAAACTCACCAAGGCCCCGGTCCTGGCGTTTTTCGACCCTGCCAAGGAGACGAAGATCTCCACCGACACGAGCCAGGCTGGCATTGGGGCAGTGCTCCTCCAGCGGGACGAATCCTTCTCCTGGGTCCCAGTCGCATATGCATCTAGAGCCATGACCCCTACTGAGCAGCGATATGCTCAAATCGAGAAAGAATGCCTGGGCCTCCTCACGGGGATTGACAAAGTCTATGATTACGTGTATGGACTCCCCAAGTTTACGGTCGAAACGGACCACAGGCCTCTGGTTCACATCATACAGAAGGACCTCAACGATATGACACCACGTCTACAGTGTATCCTCCTCAAACACCGACACTATGATTTCGACCTGGTCTACACCCCGGGCAAGGAGTTCATTGTGGCTGATGCACTCTCTCGCTCCATCACCACGCCGTGCGAGCAGACGGACTTTGTCTGCCAGATCGACGCCCATGTTGAGTTCTGCTCATCCAACTTTCCGGCCATTGACGAACGGGTCGTGCAGATTCGTCAAGAGACGGCCAGGGATCCTTTACTCCAACGGGCCATGCGCCATCTCACAGATGGTTGGCAGAAGGGCCAGTGCCCACAGTTCTACAATATAAAAGACGACCTGGCAGTGGTCGATGGCATACTAATGAAACTGGACAGGATAGTAATACCACAGAGTAGGCGAGAGCTTGTCCTTGGCCAACTCCACGAGGGTCACCTGGGGGTGGAAAAGTGTCGCCGGAGAGCCCGAGAGGCAGTATATTGGCCTGGCAACATTGACAACATCGCCAACACTGTCCTAAATTGCCCAACGTGCCAATGGTTCCAGCCGGCTCAGCCGAAAGAGACTTTGCAACCACATGAACTGGTGTCGTCCCCATGGACCAAGGTTTGCATTGATCGCTTCCACACAAAAGGCCGGGACTACGTCCTCCTCGTGGACTATTTTTCAAATTACCCCGAAGTGGTCAGACTGCATGACCTCACATCAGCAACAGTCATCAGGGCGTGCAAAGAGACCTTTGCCCATCATGGCATTCCACTTACGGTCATGACAGATAATGGCCCGTGCTTCTTCAGTTAGGAGTGGACGGATTTTGCCCGCCGGTACAATTTCACGCACGTCACTTCAAGCCCCCACTACCCCAGTCAAATGGGAAAGCAGAAAAGTGGGTACACATTGTAAAACGACTGTTGTGTAAAGCTGCTGATTCGGGTTCAGATTTTCACCTGGCACTGCTAGCCAACAGGGCGACTCCTTTGTCTGCTGGCCTGTCCCCAGCACAGCTGCTAATGAACCGCACACTACGGACGATGGTGCCAGCTATCCACGTCCCGGACCGTGACCATTTACCGGTCCTGCAAAGAACGCAACTGTCTTGGGCCCAATGCAAGTCGGACTATGCTGCCCACGCCACAGATCTCCCTGCTCTGGTCCCTGCTGACCGAGTTTGTGTTCAGCTACCTGATGGTGGCTGGTCTGTCACAGCTGTGGTGGTCAAGCTAGTGGCCCCCAGATCATTTCTCATTCGCATACATGATGCCTCTTTTCTTCGCCGTAATAGGCGGGCACTACGGCTGCTTCCGCTCTCGCCACCTGAATGTGATGTCCCGCTTTGCCTGCTGATTCCTCAGGACACACCCTTCCAAGAGGTCACCGATCTGCCGTTTCTTTTGCTACCGTCTACGTTGGACGCAGCTCTGCCCATTCCAGTGCAGGCGGCCCCTGGCCCACTCTTGAGGCAGTCAACCAGAATTTGTCGCACGCCACAGAGACTGAACGTACAGACTGAATGTTGCATTGCCTTGTGCTTCGTTTACACATCTGTACATATTGTTTCTTCCTCATTTGTTGTATGCACTCTATCTGCACTAGACACCTTCCCATATAAATACGTTCACGTATTTTGTATATAGTTCAGTTCCTACTCATGTAAATACGCTCACATACTCTGTACATAGTCAGGCTCATACACACACCCACTATTTATTGACACATACACACATTTTGTGAAAGATGGGAGATGTCATAATATACACACAAGTATATGACGGTGCACAGAAAGACAGTGAGTGACACAAAGGATGACCAATGAACATACAGAACACAGCAGTCAATCACCAGACAGGGCACGGCCACTATATAACCAGGGGGTACTAGTTTTCCTGCTCTCCAGGGATGCAGCCTCTGAGACAGTCAGAGCCTGTGAGCAACAACTAGAACATCCACCATGTGGTAGTAAGATAGCCTGGTCAGCTTAGCCTCAGGTCTCCAGACAACTCAGCATAGTGTCAACCCACAGTTCAAGCATGTTTAATAGTTAAGAGTTTAATAAAATCGAGTTGCATTTCTTCAAGTGTTGGAAGCCTGTCTCTCTCTCTGCTACAGTAAACGCAGTCCTCGCAGACCCAGCTTACCTAACACATCATTGCCTACGTGTTGAGAGTTCTTACTGGCCAAAAACAAATAAAACTTCACAAAACCTTTTCTGAAATTGCTACTTTTTATTTTCACTATACCAGCTGCACTCAGAGGAATATTTGTTATATTATCAAGCATTGAGTGGTGGTTGACTCACTTGACACCAGAGAAAAATAATAGCAGTTGTACTTTGAACTTGTGCCACAAAATATGATTGAAAATTTCTCAGAAGTTTTTAAAATATCAAAGATGATTCAGATAGTCAGCTTTTCAGAAAAGTTATCAGGGCAATGTATTACTCTAGAACGCATTCATACTGTTTCACTTTAGAGGAAAATACTGCCTGGCTTTAATTGTTCTAATCTGCTTTTTATCCAAAAATCCTCTAAAAGATAGAAGAAAAAAGTATGAAACTGATTAAAAACAAAGCTTTATTGTCCTAATGAGGGGTTCCAGAAGAGAAGGGGTTTGTTTATTCTGCATTTTTGAGAACTGGTTACCGTGGGGAGGTGGATTAGAGGATGTGGAGGACCGAGGGTGGGGTTTAGTATTGGGTTTATTTTGTGTTGTAATGTTTTTCAAATGTAAAAAATTTAAATAAAAATACTTAAAAAAATACAAAGCTTTAATTTAACTCAGTGCTGTTATGGACCAGGGTTTAGAAAACTGCAAAGTATATCATGGAGTTTACCTGACCTACAACTTTTAATAGATTTTGTTTATGAGGAGCACAAGGGCCTACTTTCCAGGTGTTATGCAACAGAGACCTTAAATATTTTTAAACAAAACAATATTTATTCTATGAATTCAGTTAACATTTTATAAACACACAGTAAACATCTTATCAACTACAAACACAAATAGCCCCCCCCCCTAAAGATACAGTACTCTATAGGTAACCCTTAATAACTTTCCTAACAACATCCATAAACCAAACCCCCTTTTCCTACAAAATAGTAGGTTTGAGTTCCTTCCAGAAAACAGATATTATTTTGAAGTTATCAAGTGGTCTGGAGACATTCTTTAGCATGGAGACCAAAAATACATCTTCTTTGTTTGAATGCAGCTCCCAACAGAAAACGAAACCAAAAAACTCAGAGCCACAAAGCAGCTTCCAGCTCAAACCGAATGTAAAAGACAGAATCACAGCCCAGCTCCACCCACACAATGACATCACTGCAGCCATTTGATAAAACATACTTTTCTTAAAGGGGCCCTCACATGACAGCGCGTTGGGAACAAGAGAGCAGTGACAGGCTGAGATTAAATGTGGAATGAATGGGCGGGATTCTCCGGCCATGCCCACCCGGCGACCAGAGAATCCCTCCCGAGGGCAATGGACTTCTCCATTGTCTGCATATCGCGCATGGCGATCTTCCGGCGGGCGAGGTGAAAAAATCCAGCCTAATATGTTTTTTCACTCTTCTGGGGTGGGATTCTCCGCCGGCGGGATGCTCCGTTTTGCCAGCGCCCCTGGGTTTCCCGACGGCGTGGGGCTGCCCCACAATGGGAAACCCCATTGACTGGCCGGCGGAACGGAGCAACCCGCCAGCGTGGTGAGGCAGAAATGTGGCGCGGCGGGCCAGAGCATCCCGCCCCTGGTCTTTCAATGTGTTTTTTACATTTGCTCAAATTGAATATTAGAGAAAAAAGATGGGTTTCAAAGTATAACAAAATCATGAAATAAATTCCAACATTAGCGCAGACCTTTAACACCTTTTCAGTCTGATACAGGGCTGCAGTGAAGCACTGAGGAATGCTTTCTGAAGGCAATGATGGATTTGTCTTTCCAAGAATTGATATAGAAAAATAAATTACAACACTATTCCAAGAGTTTAATTTTCCAAAACTGGAAATACCTTATTAATTTGTGGTTGGAGGGCAATAGCTTGGTGTGATGTTGACAAGTAAATAATGGAGCTGTGTTGTTCACTAGTTTTCTCCCCCTTTTTCTTCTTTGTTGATTTGATGGACATGTTGCAATCCAGTATCACAGACTATGACAATCCCCACCCCACTCTCACAAGGATTCTTCAGTTATGAACAACCTAGATCTTATGGCTATCTGATTATGGTGGTAGGTGGGGGACATAAGGATTCTTCATTTATGAACCTAGATCTTATGGCTATCTGATTATGGTGGTAGGTGGGGAAATCACATCTTCTCTTTACAACTATTGTAATAATAATAATAATCTTTATTGTCACAAGTAGGTTTACTTTAACATTGCAATGAAGTTACTGTGAAAAGCCCCTAGTTGCCACATTCCAGCGCCTGTTCGGGTGGGAGAATTCAGAATGTCCAATTCACCTAACAGACATCTATCTGGACTTGTGGGAGGAAACCGGAGCACCCAGAGAAACCCACGCAGACACAGGGAGAACGAGCAGACTCCGCACAGACAGTGACCTAAGCCGGGAATCGAACCTAGGACCCTGGAGCTGTGGGGCAACAGTGTTATCCACTGTGCTACAATGCTGCCCATAGTCACGAGGAGTCCTGAAAAGGTTAGACGAAATTGTTTTATTTTGAAGCACAGTCAACTTGCAAAGCGGCAGAGAGCACAAGTCCCACTCGTGACCATCCAAAGATGCTGATTCCCTTCTGGGACGTCTTTTATTGGGTGAAACTAATGAGCCACGCTGTTGGGCCTCTGCCCCTCAGTGGGAGAGTTCAGATCCCATGAGTCCCATGGGGAGATCAATTGGGTCATTCCGGTGGGTCACATGGAGGTTACAACAGTCCTCCCTCCGGAGGTCTGAAAGCCCCTCTGACATTGAGGGTAGAGGAAGCCTCCTTCTTCGCTTCTCCCACTGTAGCGCCTCCGGCTGTTGTGGGGCTGGTCCGGGGGGGGGGGGGGGGGGGGGAGTGTGTAACGCATTGGGAGTGTTGCTTCCATGCTGACCATCTGGGAGGGGGGGGGGGGCATGGAACGCCGTCGGTGGCCTCCCTGGCTGTTGTCCAAAACCATGGATGCTTGTGTCACCATGTCGGATCCTGAGTCTTCCACCGCTTGCATCTGTGACTGGGCACCTAGGGGATGTTGCCCCTCGGGATGAAAGGCTGGCTCATCCAACGAGGTAGGTCCTGATGCTAGCTCCCTGCTAGCATCAGGATCTATATATGTGATCTATATGTTTTCACCGTGTATGATACCAGTTCAGTCGATTCCACTAAAGACACCGGGCTGTTTCCAACGATCCGGACTTATACCGTGTCCCCCGGACAAAAACCTCTGTCCTGTGTCTGTCTGCTTCGGTACTGTCTCTGGAGAACTTGGGGCTGGATTCTCCGCTGTCAGGATTCTCCGTTGCACTGGCAATCCGGGGCTGCCCACAATGGGAAACCCCACTGGCCAGCTGGCGAGATGGAGAATCCCACCCCTTGTCTCTCCTCGACCTGCCCACTAATTTTGGGGAACGTAAGGCTAAAGCGGGTCCTCTGTCTTCGGCCCATCAGCCTGTGCCACTCCAGTCGTTGTGTGTGGCGTGGTACGGTATCTGAATACAAACCGCGCCAACCTCATTCCCAAGGATCCTGTGGCCTGCTTCCTCTTGCCCCTCTTGAACATCAGTATTGCCCACTCTGCCAGACCATTTGAAGAGGGGTGGTATGGTATAGTCCAAATGTGCTTTACCCCATTTGACTTCATGAAGTGCGTGAACTCTTCGCTAGTAAAAGGGGTACCATTGTCTGTGACCAGTACCTCTAGGATGCTATGGGTACTAAATGAGAGGCGTAACTTCTCAATGGTAGCCCTCAAAATGTTGGACGGCATTTGATGGATGTCCCATTTGAAATGGGCATCTATTATCAGCAGGATCATCGAGCCTTGAAAGGTCATAATGTGTCAGCAGGCCAGAGGAATACAGTTGCTGTTTGACCTTGGCAAATGCATCTTCTTGTGGCGCCCTCCCTGCCCAGTCCTGGTGTTTTTTCAGTAGCTCCCAACAGCGGTGCTAGGATAGTCGCCAATTTCGGGATGTATTTCCCATAATTCACGAGTTCTCGGAACGACCGCAGTTCGGTTGTGTTCTCAGGCATGGGGGGCTTGCTTGATAGCCCATACCTTCTCCTCCACTAGGTGCATGCCGTGCCCGTCGACCCGGTGACCTCTTTTTTGTGAAAAATGCACTTGCCCCTTTTAAGGCGGATGCCTGCCTAAGAAAACCGGTGAAGGACTTCCCCTAAGTTGCTTCGGTGCTCCTTTTCGGTAGCTCCAGTGATCAGAATATCATCCAAGAAAACTGCCACCCTTGGAAGCCCTTGGAAGACTTATGGATATTTCACTGGGACCTTGTATAATCCCCCAGTGGCCATCCTGAAAATCTGCTGCCAGTCCAGGCGGAGCCTCTGCAACCAGTCACGGCCCAATAAACTGAGTCTGGGCCCGTACAACTATCAAAGGCAATTGGATAGATTGCTGTCTGTAGGCAACTGGAGCCATCGTTGGGCCCGCAATAGCCAATGGTTCTCCTGTACACGTTGACAAATGCGCGTCAGTATCCTTCAGGCCTAGGTGCTGGATTCCTGTTCCGACCTTCAGGAACATCTGCCGTCCTATTACCGAGATCACAGTTCCAGTGTCAAGTTCCATTACGAGTGGGTGACCATTAACCTGGATGGTGACTTTGATTGGGGGTGGGGGGGTGGGGTTAACCCATGGCGCGGTGATGCAGTTTAACTGCATGCACTCATCCTCGTTGGGGTGCACCAGTTGGAAAGCACTAGCTCCAGGCGGGCGTGACCCCAACCAGGGCAGTACGCTTGTTGGCTGATTTGGTATTCCTGTTCCCTGTGGTTCCTCTGACTACAGGTGCAGCGCCTCTGTGAGTCCTCCTCCAGGGGTTTGGGGAGGCGTCCCACCTGGCTGTAGTGGCCCTGGGTCAATGGGCCAGGCCCTGACTTTGCTTGGCAAGGGGTGGGGTTCCAGAGGCACTGTTGTAGGGATCACCATTTGCCTGAATGTGTGTGTGGGGGTGTGTGTGTGTGTGTGGGGGGGGGGGGGGGGGTGGGGGGGGGTGGCTACACAACTATTTACTTTCATCTCTGAAGAGGCCTGGAGCTCCTGGACTCCCTTCTCTGTGCTTTCACGTGATGGAGAAGTCTCTTTGACCCTTTTCAGGTCCAAAGATGGTTTAGCCAGCGATTTCCGTGTGTTGCCATGTTGTTGACTCTGCATACAAGGCGGTCCCTCAGCATCTCCGGTAGGGATGGCCCATAACCACAATGCTCAGCCAACTTGTGTAAGTATGCCAACAATTCTGTAATGGACTCTCCAGATTCTCTCAGCCGTATTCAACCTGCACGTTTGGACAATGATCTACGACTTGGGGTCAAATTGGTCAAAAGCTTTGGAGTCTGGGGCCGCAGGCTAGGTCAGGCTTTTTATGACTATAAAAGTAGGGCCCCCACAGGCGGTCAGGAGTATCATCTTCTGGCGGTCTTCCCTCTAATGGCATTTGTCCTGAAAAAGTATAGCATTCGCTCAACGTACTGAGCCCAGTCTTCTATACTTGCGTCAAAAGAATCGAGTCTCCTGTTCTAACCTTGCTCCTCTGTAGCGAGATGCAGCCATGGTCTGGATGCCCAGCAGCATCGACTGTAGTTCCATTTTGTCCTCATCGCCAATATTGTAGTCACGATGAGTCCTGGTAAGGTTAGACCCAACTGTTTTATTTTAATGCACAGCAGCGGAGAGCACAACTAGTCCAGGCCAGGACAGGTTCCTTTCTGGGCTGGCTTTTTTGGTGAAATAACGAGCTCCGCTGTTGGGCCTCCATCCCTCAGCAGGGAGATTATATTCCACAAGCCCCACGGGGAGATCAGTTGGGTGGTTCCTGTGGGTCTCATGGGGTTTACAACAACAACCAATTTTACTAGTCCAGAGTGTTTTGGAGTGGGGGCAATGACCCCCACCTGAATTATACATGTCAGCCCAACTTTCACTGTCTGAGTCAACTTGATACTGATATTTTGCTGGTATCTGGTATATTCTGAGGTTTATTGCAAAAAGCAATTAAAGCAGCAATTCCTATGGATGGTCCCATTCTGCCAGCTCTACCTAACGTTTGAATGCCAGGCTTGCAAGAAGCAGGTGAAACTCCTGCTGCACACTCTGGAAATGCAAAGCTAGTCTGTCCACTGCTTCACTTGGTCTTCCTTGCTGGATCATCTGGCCAGAGCCTCTGCCAAGGCTGCTCTGACACTAATTTGTAGGGAGAGCATCTGTACATCCTCTCAGTACCTCTACACAGCAACAATATCAAGATCAAGATCTCCGTGAAGCTGCCAATTACAGGTTAAAATTCAAAAATGTTGATACTAATGTAAAAATCTTGAAAGGTCTGCTATTGTGAATATCCGCTTAATAAATGATGCTGTATATTCTCTGAATGTAGTTGCATTAATATGATGTATGTGGTTCTCTTTAAGCCATAAAAGCTTTTGCTCAGATATTACTTCTGCAAGATGTTTAGAAGTAAATGGATAAACGGATCGATGTAATGTGAGATGTAAACCCCTCAACTCTTCCTTCTGTGCTCTCCTGAGTGGGCTCAACATGCAGAGAATAAACAGCAAAAGGAACCAAAGTCTATTTCTCAGCTCTCCAGCTCTGTTCACACAGCTTGACATTCACTTCCATACTGGGATATTAATGAAGCTGTTACTCCTTTCTTTAATTTCTCCTGCACCATTCATGAAGAGAGGCCTGCTCTTGAGCTTGCCCTATTACTGCTTGTGATCTTATTTAGATAGCAGCACCATCAGTTCTAGAGACATACAAGTAGGTAGTGAACAGGAGAGGGAAGACCTGAAGAGAAGGAGGAAAATTAGATCTTTTGTTGTGCATTTTTAGTACAGCTATTCTGTAGATCTCAGTGTAAAAGTCAGTAAGGCATATAAGATGACCCCATTTCTTTTGGCACCAAAATGCATGTTTAGGCCTATTCTCAGTAGAGAAATTGACTCCCCCCCCCCCACCCCCCACCACCCCACGCCCGTTTTTCAGCTATCAAATGCATGTTTAGGCTGCACTCGCAGTAGGAGTTGGCCTCAATCTTACAGCTCCGTTGGTGCATGGGATCAATCAGCAATACGGGCCATGTTGGCGAGAAGGTATGCAAGCGTTTAAAACACCCCCACACTGAGCAGTCCATGCATGCTGACTGATGAAGAGAAATGGGACCTCCTGCACCAACATTTAATAATTGACATATAAGTAAATCATGGGGGAAAAAATACAATTCAAGTATTTTTCAAAGCTTCAAAGGTCAACTTAAATGCTGTGACCAAAGGTATATTTTTATTCTTTTCCTCCATTTTCTGGTTGAGTTTAGGCTGATGGGCACGATTTAACGTGTAAAAAACAGTCCCATTTTGGGCAAGAATAGCGGGGTCTTTCTCGGTGCTACAGGGCTCTGGAGTATTTTTGGCCTCCGCAAGGAACGCCCCGCCGAGACCGCACTTACTTCATTTCCTGCACTGACGAGATTAGCATTGCCAAGGTGCCAGGCTGGCAGTGCCAATCTGCCCCAGTGTTAGCGGGAGTGCCAGGGTACCACCCTGCCCAGAGCACAAACACTCTGGCGCCTCTGCTGGCCTGGGATACACTCCCAGGTGCCGTTATGCCTGGTCCACGTTTGTGTGGGCCAGTGCTAAATAGCGCCATGGTGAGGTCTCCCAGGCAGGAGTGTTCATTCCCGGGCCTCGGGAGAAGTGGGCACCGACATATTGAAATTAGCCTAATGGCTCACTTAAATATGTTGATCTGGATCTTGCCCAGTGAAGGTGAGATCCAGATCGCGACGTCTCGCAAAATCTCGTGAGATATTGCGAGACGCCCTGAGTGCCGCAGATCTCTAGGGAGGCCTCTTGTGAGATTTCATTGATTTGGAGGTGACGAAGCTGCTCGATCACACCCTAAATGTTCACTTTTACTTTGGGCGTGATTTTCCGGAAAGATTTCTAAGTATGGTAATGAGCGGGAATTGCCGCGAACTTCCTGCCACTCGGCCCAGTGAGGCCAGCAATGATATTCAACTTTAATTGGTCCACTTAAGGAGGCCCCACGGGCTTCTCGCTGCAAATGAAGGCTCGGTAGCCGATTTGCTGGCACTGTGCTCTTGCCAGCCCTCGCTAACAAGGTCGAGCAGCACTTAAACAGCTCTTGCTCAACCAACCCCAGCCAGCTCGCAACAATGGTGCCCAGGAGACCGGCCCCAAGATTCGGGGATGCAGATCTGGTGAGGCTCCTAGACGCAGTGGAGACGAGGAGGTATATTCTGTTCCCCCGAGGGTCCCGGAGGGTCAGTCACAGGGCTGCCTGGGACGAGGTGGCGGCGGCTGTGAGCGCTGGGAGTGAGACCAGGACAACTGGCCTCCAGTGCTGGAAAAAGACCAACGACCTACATCGGGCAGCATGAGTGAGTCGACACGAACCGCCCCCTCCCCCCGAGACCTTTCTGCCCCCACGCGAGCATCCACCCCCCCAACTCCCTTCAACCCCAACTTTCCCTCCATCCCCTCTGTCTTCAACCCATCCCAACCCTTCGTTCACATTCTCCTCCCACCGCTGTGAACCACCCATGTGACTAACGATGCCCCCTCTTTGTCTCCCCAGGAAAAGTTCTCCCACAACCCTCGGGAGAGGGCCCAGGTCGGCGGTGGGGTGCCGGACATAAGAATCCTCACCACCTTCAGCGAGCAGACCCTGGAAGTGACTGGGGTGGCTGAGGACAGAGCGGTCAACCATGCGGAGGCTGGTGGATGCCACAGAGGTGAGGAACCACTGGGCCCCACCCAGGGGACCTGTCAAGCGTGAGTTGTTATTGCCATACTGACTGACCCATTCCTCCCACTGACCACATGTCCATTCTACCGCAGCTCCTCCAGCCGACAGCGCCGACATATCCCGGGTGGCTCCCTCTCCAGGCTCCCAGAGAACACCTCAGAGGGGAGCCTCGAGGATGCCACCATAATAGTGGCATCACAGCTGTCATCCCCACCCTCCACCAGTGCATATTCATGCATCTCGGTGGGAAATGTTAGTGGTCAAGCCTCTGGGGCACAATCTGGTGAGCACCACACTGCTGCCGATGTACATCAGGTGGATGCAGGAACTCCCAGATGAGACAGCAGTCACAGGTCTGATGGATCCCAGGACCCAGCTGGGTCCCAGCCTGACTCTGAACCTATGGAAGATATAATCCCGGAGCTGATGGAGACGAAAAGGAGTGGTCAGGACATTCAGAGGGAGATGTCAGCGACACTCCAGCAGATCAATGGCCGATTGAAGGAGTTGCAGAGGCTATGGGTGCTGGAGGCATTGCCGGCAATGCATGGCACTGCTAGAGTGGTGACCACAGTGGAGGGTGCACGACATCAGCACCATCAGTGAAAGTATCCAAGGCGTCGCTCAGTCAGTAAAGGCCATGGCTGAGGGTCTCGGCAGAATGCCCACCTCGCTGGGAGGCATGACCCAGTACCAGGCTGACCTTGATGAGGTTCTGTGGGACATGTCCCGCTCTCAGATGGGTATGGCCGAACCGCTGTGGAGCTTGTCCCAGTCGCAGGTGGGCATGAATGAGGCGCTGTAGAGCATGTCCCAGTCACTGAGGAACATCGCCGAGTGCGTCGGCACTATGGTATGGACCATAGGGAACCGCCAGGGCTGGCAGAACCAGATGACACAGGGGCATCCGGGGCTTGAAACAGCTGCCCTCGTCCGAAAATGAACCCCAGGTCTCTATGGGCACCGGGCAGGAGGAGGGGGGCACAGAGAGCCAACCTGGCCTGTCCACCAGCTCCCCTGAGTTCCACCCCTGTGACGAAGCTGCTTCATACAGTCAGCACATGGAATAGGGCGGCACGGCTGTGCATGTGCCACAGACAAATGAGCTGGGAGAGCTCCAGAGCCGCCAGAGGATGCCCACCAGGGGCATCGAGGGCCACGGGATGAGGTAAGCAGCTGGCTGCCTCCACCTCTGATGTGCATCCTGGGGACACACCTAGACCTAGCTGTAGAGCTAGGAAGGCAAAAAACATCGAGGATCACTGAGGCACTGGGGGAGGGGGTGGGAGTGGGGTAGGTAGGGGGTGAGGGGAGGGGGAGAGAGGGGGGCAGCACCATCAGGAGCGTGGGGAATTGTTACACACAATTAACACCCTTGTGCACAACCAGTATGATGCCTCAGTCAATGTCTTCCGCAATGCAGGCCGACCTCCGAACCCTTGGCCCATCTCTCTAGACATACCCTGCCTGGGCTCACCGCGTACTTATGATGGGTGTGAGCGAGCACTCAACAGACAGGCAGGGGTCAGACTGTGGCAAAGGATGAGGAGCACTGGCGCTCAGCTCTCTGCTGGTTATCATCACGCCTCCTGCCCTCGACAGTGACCCGCTGACGGTGCTGACACAGTCCCAGCACCCTGGAGTGATGTAACACATATCCTGGGAGGGTTGGAAATGGAGGTGGGGGTGGGTAAGGTAGCATTGATGGACCAGGCCACGTCCTAAGTGAATCGAGCGAGTATGAAGGCTTCTCTAGCCCTCTGGGCTTGCCGGACCTTCGCCGCAACACCTGCCCTGCATCTTCTGGCCGGTCCTCCGGTTCCTCCCTGAGCTGTGTTGGTCCGGCATCACCTCATCATCCCCGTTTCCTCCTCCTCCTCTTCGGAGGTGGCCACATGTTCCTCATCACCAACCTTCAGCTCATTGCCCTGCAGCTATGCAAGGGCACAGCAGACCATTACAAAGCAGGCCACCACCCAGGCGGTGTACATCGCTGGAGCGGTCGACCCATCAGACCCGAATCTTGAGGAGTCCGTGGACCGCTCAATCACAGTTCGGGTGGCCACATGGGTCTCGTTGAAGCAGGTCTCCACTTTGGTCGCCGGCCTCCGTACTACTAGCCAGGTCCTGAACCTGGGGCATCCTGTCGATGGCAGAGAAACTGCTGCCATCTTGCTGGGCTTGGTCCATGTCAAAGTTAATGTAATTCTATGCCCGGGCAAACAGGGCATCCGTGACCTGTCGGAAGCACCTATGGGCTGTGGCCTGTGAGATACCACACAGGTGCCTTCTGGAGCCCTGGATTGATAACGAGGCATAAAGGTTCAGAGCTGTGGTGACCTTGATGACCACCGGCGGCGGGTGTCCTCCTCTTTTATATGGTACCAAGTCCGCGAGGACATGGCACTGGTGCCTCACCATCTCTTTGTTGAGGCGGAGCCTCCTACGGCACGTGCTGTTAGTCATCTGTTCAAACGCCAAGCAATGCCTGTACACCCAGGGCCGTCGCGGGACTCCCCCTCTGGGTCCCTCCCTAGCCTGATGGGCGGACGGGTCCTCAGGTTGTGGGGCGGAGTCCGGCACATGGGCCACTGCCTCGAGCATCTGCAGATGCTTCTGCTGCCACCGCCATCTCCATCGTCTGGCCGCCCGGCCTTGCAGCAGCACCACTAGGGCAAGTTCAGGATCCAGAATCCCTGACATAGCATTCAGTATCTGTAAGGCATTGGGAGAGGGTGTTAGACTGACATACAGTTGGGCTCCCACCCTGGGATCCTCCATTCCGCCATTGATTCCCCCCCCCTCAACCTGGAACACCCTGTCCATGCACCCTGACCGCAGCAGGTCCCCCTCACCTGTACCCCAGACACCTGCATATAATGTCACTTGGACCAGACACTGTTCCCCTCCCCGTGGTACATACCCACTCTCCTGCCATGGACATCTCCACGGAGCTGTGTCTCATCCCCTGGGTTTTCGGATGTTGGCTACTGCATGCGTGGTGATGCCTCCTACAGTGTTCAGGCACAGTGTTCAGGCATCGAAGTCTGATTAGAATGCTAGGCAATGACTCCCACATGCTACATGGCCTGCCCACCCATGGGAATCCACTTGGTTGTGTGAAATGCTCACTTAACCACAACTGCCAATTCCCTATTAGCAATAGCGGCAGCCGCATGGCCAGAGGTCTCAGCGGTTGGTGGGGGTTATGGGTGGTCGGTGGGGCAGACGGGCAAGGACAAGGGTTGCCCCAGTAATGGGTACACATGATACATGGATTGCCATGGTGGAGCGCATGTAGTTGTCCCTACGGTTGCTGCCCCAGCACCTCCCCTCCCCCACCCTCCCATGGCGGCCCACCCCTGTGGAGGGTCCCCCACTCCCAGCCGACTGTCCCCTATCTCCCGCCAAGCATTGGGGCAGCAAGCCCAGCGCCCCTGGGCTATTTGCGTGTGAGCAAAGATGACTACTCACCTCCCCACAGAAGCCCTTCTGCCAGGTTCATGTTTTTAAAAACAGCTCCAGCATGACTACTTGCTGGGGAGGCCACTGAATGATGGGTGGCCGTTGGATGTGGGGTGGTTCCTGTTAATTGTATTGTAATAGGGCGTAAGTTGGCTATTCGTCACACTACGGCGAGATCCCGATTTCGCCTGGGGGAGCGGGCTGGTTGCATCGCAAATTGTTTGGCACCTGGCGTGATTCTCGCTTTTGGCTCCTCCCTCTATTCACCGGCCTCGTTTTGCTCGAGCGAGAATGTAACGAGTCCGGAGGATCCTGCCCTATGAGTTTACTGTCTAAGTAAAATATTAATTGCCAAAAGGAAAGCCTGGGTGATGTGAGGCATAAAGGCTTCTGTTTTGGATTGGATTGGATTTGTTTATTGTCACGTGTACCGAGGTACAGTGAAAAGTATTTGTCTGCGAGCAGCTCAACAGATCATTAATTACATGGAAAGAAAAGGGAATAAAAGAAAATACATAATAGGGCAACACAAGGTACACAATGTAACTACATAAGCACTCTGGTAACAGCGGTGAAGAAGCTGTTTTTGAGTCTGTTCGTGCGTGTTCTCAGACTTCTGTATCTCCTGCCCGATGGAAGAAGTTGGAAGAGTGAGTAAGCCGGGTGGGAGGGGCCTTTGATTATGCTGCCCGCTTTCCCCAGGCAGCGGGAGGTGTAGATGGAGTCAATGGATGGGAGGCAGATTTGTGTGATGGACTGGGCTATGTTCTCGACTCTCTGAAGTTTCTTGCGGTCCTGGGCCGAGCAGTTGCCATACCAGGCTGTGATGCAGCCAGATAGGATGCTTTCTATGGTGCATCTGTAAAAGTTGGTAAGAGTTAATGTGGACATGCTGAATTTCCTTAGTTTCCTGAGGAAATATAGGCGCTGTTGTGCTTTCTTGGTGGTAGCGTCGAAGTGGGTGGACCAGGACAGATGTTTGGAGATGTGCACCCCTAGGAATTTGAAACTGCTAACCATCTCCACCTCGGCCCCATTGATGCTGACAGGGGTGTGTACAGTACTTTGTTTCCTGAAGTCAATGACCAGCTCTTTAGTTTTGCTGGCATTGAGGGAGAGGTTTTTGTCGCTGCACCACTCCACTAGGTTCTCTAGATTTTCACAACATAAAATCAACAGCGTTTACCTTTGATTGGAAGAGAAGGGTTTTGTGATATAATAGGTGATATAATAATGCTTACTCAATCTGGGTAACACTTAGGAACCATAATTATTCTGGAGGGGAAATGAAAAATGGTTCCTGCTCTTTGCTATCCGGTGACCCCTGATGTGTGGAATGAGGGTCAGTTTTAATTTTTTTTAAAAATTATTTTATCAGAGTTGCAAAGCCAGAACTCAGAGTGTGAACACCTCATCTGCATTTGATTTCCCTACTGTAGAAAAGAATCTATGAGGAGCTCATGCAGCATGCTGATTTTGGGTACACGCAAATCAATGATTTACATAGAATGAGGGTTTGGAACCTTAGCCTGTGGTGTGAAAGGACTTTGGTCCTCTGATCTTCCCATCCATAATTTAACCAGAAAAAATTGAGAAAGGGTGTATCTAAGGGGATATTCTCATCAATCATGCAATATAAATACAATGCAACATTAAAGCTGCTTGTAGATTATTCCAAAGTACTAATAGTCAGAGGTAATATTAAATTCCAAAAGTGATCAAAGCAAAATATTTGATGGCTTCAAGCAATTAAGTAATTTAAATATCAAGATATCTTTTTCAATCCTTCCAGACTGTTTAGCTTACATCTGGAGACTTCTTAGACACAGGTGTTTACTCATTTGCTTCTTCACATTATCTCTGTTTCTCCATTATTGGTACCAAGGGAGAAATTACCGCAATGAATTAAAGCACGATGATTACACTGAGAAAATCAAAGTTTGTTGGAGACCAGGTAGGTACGGAAGACAAATGTTTCAAAGAGGAGATTTGAAAAAATTTCACTTTAATTTCATACCTCAATGATTCAGAAGAAATGATATTGAATTCATGTTTAATGTAAAAGCAGTTCAGCTTAATGTGTGCTTCGTGCACCATGATGTCAGTATATACTAAAAATTGTATTAATAAAACTCCTACTTTGTTATTTAAATGTTAGCCAATTGAACTCTACACAGGGAAGTTGATATTTGTTGAAACTAATATATTAATTTTGCAGGAATGGCAAATATGATTTTAGAAATTAAAATACGATGGGTAATTCATTTGCAGAGCTTCAGAGCATTGTTATCCTTTCATATTGGTTCTGTTGAGCTCACTGTTCAGCGTGCTGCAAAGCCTGGAATGCCACAGATTTGGTTCTTGGTTTTTGGTGAATTACCTAGTCTCAGCTGGGTCAAGATGAAGACAAGACGATTGACCATGACCACGGCTTTTCCAAACTGGGAAGAGGTAGTTATTAACAGATTGATCAACTGGGTGTTTGGGTTAAGATAAGGTGTTTATAAAGCTCTATTTTTGCACTTTTATCTCCATTTATCTCACTTCCAAAAGTATGTTATGATAGGTCATGATATCACTATAGTAGTGCAATATTGTACTATTAGCACCACAGGACACAAAGTAGTTGATTTTAGGCACCTCCAACCAGCTTGGATCATTTACCACCTCAATTATGTTGGCATTCTTGAAACATGAAAGGCTGGAAAGAGTCAACAGATCAGGCAGAAGATTTTTATTCGATCAGCACTTACTGTGTCTTCTAATGTGTTGTTCTGCTTCACTTCAATTTCATAGAACACTTGTACTAACCTTGGTTTGGAAATAGAATCCTTCCTAATGTTGCCAACCACAACAGTAGCCCTTAATAACACTAAATGACAGGGTCATCTTAGAATCCACATTCTGCTAGATCTAAAGATCTAGGGCCAGTTCCGCTCGCTTGGCTAGACAGCTGGTTCTTGATGCCGAGCAAAGCGAGCAGCGTGGGATCATTTCCTGTACTGGCTGAGGTTATTCATGAATGCCCTGCCTTCTCAACCTTTCCCCTTGCCTGAGGTGTGGTGATTCTCAGGTTAAGTCACCACCAGTCAGCTCTCCCCCTCAAAGGGGAAAACAGCCTATGGTCATCTGGGACTATGGTGACTTTACCATACCAGATCCAAAGAGCTTAATTTCTTTAATTATTTTGGTTGTAATGGTACGTTAAGGACACAATCGAAATTTATGACATGTAGACTATAATTGTCTGAATGGCCTATAAGCTAAGTCCTTTCAGTGTTTTTAATGGCTCAATTGGCTAGTTAACATCAGACTGTTTTTCTCAGCTGTTGCTGCGATAACCTGTTGAGTATTTCCAGCATTTTCTGTTTTTATTTCTTATTGTGACTTTTCCTGGAGAGTAGAAATTTAGCAGCATACTGAACAGTGAGCTCAACTGAGCCAATATGAAAGGATAACAAAGCTCTGCAAATGAATTCCTAAAATCATATTTCCCATTCCTGTAAAATGAATGTTTTAAAGAATGTCAAAATCCCTATGTAGAGTTTAGTTAGCTAATGTGTAAATAACAAAGTAGGTTTTTACTGAGAGCTGAGACGAGAGTGGGATTGCCTCCCACCTTTGACCAACCTTCTGACATGCTGTCACATTCCAGAGGGATTTCTGTGGACAGTGTGCCGGCAAGAACTAGCACCTCCAGGAGAGGAGGCAGAAACGTATTGTAAAAAATAACCAGCAGAATGACTGAATTCCAAAACAAAACAGATGTGAAACCGGCAGAGGGCGCAGCGATAGCGAGAACTCGTCAATCTGTCATTCATCATTTGCTCCCCCTCCCTCCTGCCGTGGCGGGCAGTCCTCCGGAGGAATTCTCAACGATCCCGGCAATCCCAGCGGCCGCCCCGCCCCCTTCTCCTCCCGAGGGTCGCTGGGAGCGAGGCTGGAATAGAGGTGAAAGGTCAGCGGTGTGGAGCAGCGGTTGGAAACGGGGTTCAAAGAGGAAAATTAAAAGTGAGGGTCGAGGCGGCGGAGTGAGAGTCGGAGGCGGCCGGCGGGGGCAGGGGGAGGTGCAAAGGTAAGTAGCTCCGGCCTTGGTCGGGTTGTACTCTTCACCGCCCCGAGAAAATAAATAATTTCGGAAGAGTCTTGAACAAACGCCGGAGTGTTGCAGCGCCTGGAGCTCAGGCGGCGGTGCAGCCGGGGAAGAGGAGGCTGTGGCGGGGGAGGACCAGCAGCCTCCGCCTGGCTGCTAACTTCGCCAATAACTCCCCAGCATATTACTATTATTTCACCTGGTCTTGAAGCTCAGTTGAATCATAGTTCTGGTTTCAGTTTTACTAATGGGCTAATACTCCTTTATGTTTAATGTTTTGGGCATATTCGTGATTCCAATTTTATAGTTTTATTACGAGAAGGTGTTCGTTACTTTTATGTTTTTTGAAGCGAGATCTGGTTTTTTTTCGCGTACCGAATGGCGGAGCAGGCTCATAGGGCCGAATGGGTAACTGACTGCTCCTATTTCTTACCTTGGGATGTTCTTGTCTCTTCCCCCCCCCCCTTAAACGTGGAATAAAACTGAGAGTTTTCATTTGTTGATTGAATCTAATTTTATCAGTCATTAATGTCTTCATTTCGGGGTGCATAATTCCACTTGTTTATATTGGGCTGAAAACAATCGATAGCTAATTATTCTAGTGGATCATATGCTTTAAATATGAGAATCTATTATGATTTTGTTAGCTATTTGATTTTTGGTGGTGTTTGGTAATGCAGGATATGAATTGTACTTATCTTGATTTGTGACTGCTGGATAAAGATTTGCAAAATGGAAATGATTTTTATCTTCAGATGATTGAACGTTGATAAGCAATAATGTTTTTTGCCTAATGTACAAATATTTTAGTACCGTCTACTTTTTTCCGTATATATCTGATATGTTCAGTAATCCAATGTTTAGGCAGTTGTAGTCTGGTGGTAATAGTCAATTTGTGTTTTATTAGGTCCCAGTATTAGTGTTGTGAGAATACCTTGAATATACATTTATACCCTTTAATTTGCATGGAAATTAGTATAATCATTTTAATTACATTTTATTCTTAATCATTCACACAATGGCATTAATAAATAATTAAGGGACAGCTTATCCTCAGGATGCCATTCCCAGATAAGTTAGCAGTTGCCTGATCCAGGTTGGCAATTTGTCTTTGACCTTTTTTGGGTTTTGTATTATTCTGATTCATCAGAATAATTTCTTAACTTTAGCTATTTTAGAACCGAGCGAAATAAATTAAAGAATTGATTTTTAAAAAATGTTTTAAGCCTATCATTAGTACTAAGTAAAAGTAAATAGATCAACAGAATTAAAAATAATAATCTGTAAGATATTTTTAATTTATACGGTGGTCCTGGGTGAAAGGATAGTTCTGTATGACAGTTCCTGGAATGGCATTTATTAAAATTGAGAAGTTGGTTGCAATTGAAAATGCATATGCATTGGGTGTTGCCTCTGTGTGAGTACTCCTGGGTTCCAGCCTTTTTTCCTCCAAATATGAGAACAGTGGAATTCCTGAGGAAAAATCCATACTTGATGATGCAGAGCTCCTAATTATTACTGCAAAATTCAGGAAATATCATTTTTAATCATCAACTACTGCACCCTTTTCAGTGTTGAACGTGACTTACAGTATTGCTCTCCTGTAAGAATCATAGAATCCCTACAGTGCAGAAGGAGGCTGTTCGGTCCATTGAGTCTGCACCGATCCTCAAAGAGCATTCTCCTGCCCTATGCCAATAACCCCTTAACCTAACCTACACCTCTTTGACAATTTAGCATGGCCAATCCACCTAACCACATCTTTGGGTTGTGGGGGTGTGACCCATTCAGTCACAGGGAGAAAGTGCAAACTCGACACGGGCCGCGATCGATCCTGGGACCTCGGTGCCATGAGGCAGCAGTGCTAACCACTGCGCCACCGTGCAGCCCTCTGAGATGTGTTCATACTACCAAATAAATAACTCCGCGATGGTGTCAACCAGGGCTGCAACAAATTGTTTTAGTAAGTACTTGTCTTCCATGCAATAATATACAAGAACAAGCAGAACGGGCGGGATTCTCCGTCTTCTCCAGCCAATGGGGTTTCCCATTGTGGGCAGCCCCACGCTGTCAGGAAATCCCGGGCTGCTGGCGCAACGGAGAATCCCAACAGAGGAGAATCCGGTCCAGCTTTTTTCCCTGCACCGAGGATAGCTTGCACAAAATAAATTCCAATCAGCATCCGAACGAGGATTTTGTAAAATCATGGTCTTGCAACCAATTAATTTTTTTTGTTAATCTCCTTGTGTTCACTACTCCAGGGAAGGGCCTACACCAGAAGATGCCTGCTGAGCACCCAGGATGACAGTGCTCCCAAAACATTGGGGTGTCAGTCAGTTACTGTCACAGGCTAACAAATTGCTTTCGGCTCTCAGTCCTTTGAGGAAATAACTTGAAACTCTGGCTCATTAACGTTCTAACATAGAATGGAAGTCACCCTTCGAGTGGGCACATTTTTAAAATTTAAACTCCTCATGCCACCTGAGGCAGTGGGTGATGCATATGCCTCATGACATTGGACTTGGATATGTAGACCTCATTCCAAGCTACTCTGCTTGCCTTCATTGGCCGGGGCATTGAGTATAAGAATTGGCAAGTCATGTTGCAGCTGTATAGAATCTTAGTTAGGCCACACTTGGAGTATAGTGTTCAATTCTGGTCGGCACACTACCAGAAGGATGTGGCGGCTTTAGAGAGGGTGCAGAAGAGATTTACCAGAATGTTGCCTGGTATGGAGGGCATTAGCTATGAGGAGCGGTTGAATAAACTCGGTTTGTTCTCACTGGAACGAAGGAGGTTGAGGGGAGACCTGATAGAGGTCTACAAAATTATGAGGGGCATAGACAGAGTGGATAGTCAGAGGCTTTTCCCCAGGGTAGAGGGGTCAATTACTAGGGGGCATAGGTTTAAGGTGAGAGGGGCAAGGTTTAGAGTAGATGTACGAGGCAAGTTTTATACGCAGAGGGTAGTGGGTGCCTGGAACTCGCTACCGGAGGAGGTGGTGGAAGCAGGGATGATAGTGACATTTAAGGGGCATCTTGACAAATACATGACTAGGATGGGAATAGAGGGATACGGACCCAGGAAGTGTAGAAGATTGTAGTTTAGTCGGGCAGCATGGGCTTGGAGGGCCGAAGGGCCTGTTCCTGTGCTGTAAGTTTCTTTGTTCTTTTAGCTTTTGAGGCAGTTAAGGTTTTGAATGATGATGCTAGAATGGGCTGCTCTCAAACTGGGTGTGAATAGTGTGTAAGTATGATCAAAATTCAATGTCTACAATGATTTGAGAGTCAACCTGCTGATGGTCCATGCCACCACATGATTGCCCTACCTACCATTTGAAGGAGTATTGTGAAATTGGCAGCATAATCAAAGACCCCTCCCACCTGAGTTATTCTCTCTTCCAACCTCTTCCATCGGGCAGAGGATACAAAAATCTGAGAACACGTACTAACAGATTCAAAAACAGCTTTTCTGCTGTTACCAGACTCCTGAATGGCCCTCTTATGGACTGAACTCGTCTCTATGCATCTTCTCTACTGTTGTAGCACTATACTCCATATGCTTCACTGAAAGTAGCTGGAGGTGAAACTCAGTGGAGGAGCCTCTATGGAGGAGTTCTGCCCCCTTCATCTCCGGGGCCCTGGTGTGGAGGGTGTTGCACGCAGCAGTCCCATGCAACCATAGACTGCACTGGTTCTCAGACTCGCAAGATGCCTGCCTTTTTTTTTCGGGGCTTTGTGGCGTCTGTGGACCATGTGTATATATATAAGTTGAGTTAGACTGCACTCCCTTTTCAGTTTCTTGAAAAACTTTTTGTTACAGTTTTGCTTACAATTCAGGCCCACGCACCTGCTCTTAGCTCCCGATGCAGAGAGGGATGAAGACCTCGTGAACCTGCTCCTGAGCCTGGCCAAACTCACCGTAAATAGGTTCAGGCAGTGGGTAACCAAGGGATTCGTCCAACCCGAATGTCCGCCCCTCTTCTGCGGCTACATTCATGACCAGGTGTCCCTGGAGAGGGAGCACGTTGTGTCCACTGATACCATTGAGGCTTTCTGTGCCAGGTGGCCTCTGCAGGGTCTGGGGTGCTTTGTTGACCCTTTTAATCACATTTTGTTAAGTTTATTTGCTCTTTGTTTTTGTTTAGGGCAGAATCCCTTTTAGAGGCTGCTCATTTGACTTTGTCCATCAGTTTCTTTAATTTATTTTAATTGTTTCAATTAAAATGAGCTACGTCAGCACTCCGCCAATTCCTACAATACCAATGTCTACATCCCTGACAAAACAGCAAGGTGTGAGAGCTCTCCATTTCTTCCTTAAACAGGGCCAGCTGGTGCCCTTGCACTATCCGGCCTCCTCTGTCTAACTAAATGTTTCTCACATTGAACAATTTCAACACACTCACTTTCTCCAAATAAAGGATATTGTGGTGCATAGAGCATAGCAATGCCTGGCTTTCAGTGGGATATGTGAAACATGCTTAGTTCCAGTACTATTCAGACCCCCTTCTCTTGCCTTTCGTAGTTTCCCATGCTTGAAATGAAATGAAATAAATCGCTTATTGTCACAAGTAGGCTTCAAATGAAGTTACTGTGAAAAGCCCCTAGTCGCCACATTCCGGCACCTGTTCGGGGAGGCTGGTACGGGCTTGCCTGAACTAGAAAATTTCATCAGCATTGTTTCCGGTTTCCCCCCTTTCCTTCCTTGTCTTCTCTGTTTCCATTTCTGGGGATCAACCAGTATTCACTTCCACAGCCACCGTGATTATTTCTTCACATCTACTTCCTATAAGGACTCTATTCTTCCAGTTTCTCCATCCGAATTACATCTGTTCTAACAACTAAACCTTCCATAGCGTACTTCCGTTACGTCTTCCCTTTTCCTCAAAGGAGGACCCCCCTTCCCTCACCGTGGTTTATGGGGTTTTGACTCTATCCATTTTATTTCCCGCACTACTGCTCTTGCCCCTTCTTTCCTGAACCTTGAACGATTCCCCTTGTCCTCACTTTCCACTCCACCAGCTTCCATATTCAACGGATCAGTCTTTGCCTTTTGTGCACATCCAGCATGATGCCAGCCCCAAATACAGCTTTCCCGTTTCAGCGTTCCAAAGTAACTTCTTCCACCCTGGTCCACGCCTCAGTCACTCCAAATAGCTCTCTCCTTCCTGCAGGACTTTTTCATGCAAGCGGAGAAAATGCAGCATCTGCCCTTTCACTTTCTTTCTCACTTTTCAAAATCAAAATACACCTCGTAGGTGAAATAGCAATTTGCTTGTCCTTCTTTCTTGGCATAAATGGCTGCCCATGATTTGGGTCCCATCTACAATGGGGAGACCAAATACAGACTGGGTGAGGCTTTGTGGAACACCTCCATTGAGTCAGCGTGTGTGACCCGAGCTTTCAGTAACCTGTCATTTTGATTCTCATTTTACTCCCATTCTGAATTTTCTGTCCTTGGCTGCCTCTAACGTTCCAAGCTCGACACAAACCGGAGGGACAGCAGCACCTCTTTCGATTAGGCATTTTATAGCCTTCTGGACTCCATGTTTAAGAGTTCAGCCAGTTTAGATTATAACATCTGTACTTATTTTGTTTCCTTTTTCTTCGATGGTATGCTTTTTCTTCCCCACCCCATTCTCCCATCACCCCTGTTCCTGCTGACCTAAGTTGGCTCCTGCTAAACAATGCCACAATTTTTCATATTCTCATTCTTGTTTTCAGATCACTCTGGTTTTGCCCTGTAATCTCCTCCAGCCCTATAACAGGATTCCTGTGCTCTTTTAATTCTGACCTCTTGAACATATTTAATATAACGTTGGAAAATGTGAAGTTATGCACTTTGGTAGGAAGAATAAAGAAGCTGAATATTTAAATAGAGGAAAACTGCAGTACAGAGGAATTTGGGGGTCCTTGTGCATAAATCGTAAAAAGCTAACATGCAAGTTCAGGTAATTGGGAAAGCAAATGGGATATTGGCCTTTATTTTAAAGGGAATTCATAGAATCCCTACAGTGCAGAAGAAGACCATTTGACCCATGAGATCTGCACCAACCCTCTGAGAGAGCACCCCACCCTATCCCAATAACCCCACCCAACCTGAACACTAAGGGGCAATTTAGCGTGGCCAATCCACCTAACCTGCACATCTTTGGACCGTGGGAGGAAACTCATGCTGACACAGGGAGAACTTGTAAACTCCCCACAGTCACCCAAGGTTGGAATTGAACTCTGGTCTGGTGCTGTGAGGCAGCAGTGCTAACCACAGTGGCACCCTGAACTGCCCTGAATGGGTATAAGAATAGGGAAGTCCTGATAAAACAAGGCACTCGTTAGACTACACCTGGAATACTGTGAACAGTTTTGGCCCCCTTATCTAAGGAAAGATATACTGGCATTGGAAGCAGCCCAGAGAAGGTTCACTAGAGTGTTCTTGGGATTTTCTTTTGAGGATGGTCGAGTAGATTGGGCCAGTACTCATTGGAGTTAATAAGAAGAGAGGTGACCCATATCGGATTTCTCGAGGGGTTTGACGAGTAGATGCTTAGAGGATGTTTCCTCTTGTGGGAGAGTTTAGGGCCAAAGTGCATAATCTCTTGAGTTGCCCATTTAAGACCGAGATGGGAGAAATTTCTATCTCGGAGGGTAATGAATCTATGGAATTCTTTATCGCAGAGAGCTGTAGAGTCTGTGCCATTACATATCGGTCTGTCTCAGCCTTGAACATACTTGGTCAGTAAAGGAATCAAGGGTTATAGGGTTAAGACGGGAAAATGGAATGGAGGGTTATATCAAATTGAATGGCGGAGCAGACTCGATGGGCCGAGTGGCCTACTTCTGCTCCTACGTAATTTTGCTTTGTGTGCGCTTGCTCATGTGCTTGATTTTTGGCCGCAGTGAGAGAACGGGTCAGAGTCCATTACACTGGTTATTTTCAGGAGTCAATATGTATCCACATGGGATAATAGGTCCAAACAATTCTTTTTTTAAAAACTTATCTCAGTCATTGTTTTTGTTTTTGAAAAAGTGGGGCGATGAGTGTGGTCAGGTAATGTGAATGATCTTTATGTTGGAGTTTGGGGCAGCATTAGGAATAAATATTCAATCAGAAAGGATCTCTTCCAGTTGATAGTGAAAATTGTCGGACAATAAAAGAAACCATAAATTTATGCTACATTGATATCCTAATGGGGATATTCAGGCTTAACCTATTGCGTAAAGCTGCAAACTGTTGCTTCTTATCCCAGGGCACATTGCCCATTCCTACGCTTGCTATTCTGTGCTCACCTGGCTGTTGTCTTTGACAGCAAGAACTTGGTCCCATTTGATTTCTTGGCCTGTTTTGTCATCAGAATTGTTCAGGTCGACTTCCTGTGATGGCGGGCGGGAGGCAGCCGCACATTGGAGGGCTCCCGTTCGGGAACGGCATTTTCGCGGAGTAACGCCCGGTCCTAGGGCCAGCGACGGCAGTAAAAGTCGGGGGATAGCGCAAGGAGAAGGATGTCGAAAATCACCAAGTAAACGGCCGGGAAAAAAGCGGCTGAAAGTCTGTTGGAGAGGTGAAAGGTCACCGCGGGGTCAACAAAGAAAATGGAGGCTGGAGCACCAGGGGAGGCCGCAGTGCTTACGGCTGAAGAACTAACTAAGGTGATGGCTGCGGAATTCCAAAAGCAGTTGGCGCAGATTGAGAAATGTATGGAGATGGTGAGGAAGGAGATGAGGGAGGTTTTGAATGTGCTGGTGGAGGAGGCGGTTTCCCCGGTGAAGACGGCGGTGGCGAGCGCAGTGGCGGAGGTGCGAGAGCAAGGGGAGGCGCTGAAGGAAGTGGAGGAGACGGTATTGCAGCACGGTGATCAACTTGCCTTGATGGGGAAGGAGATGCGGAAGGTGATGGACACGAACAAGAATCTGAGAGGAAAAATGGAAGATCTGGAAAACAGATCCAGGCGACAGAATTTGAGGGTCGTGGGGCTGCCCGAAGGAGTTGAAGGACCAAAGCCGACAGAGTATTTTGCCGCGACGCTGGCAAAACTACTGGGGGAGGGGGAGGACCCCTCCCGATATGAACTGGATCGGGCTCATCGGTCGTGGAGGCCTGTACCAAAGGCGAGTGAGCCGCCAAGGGCAGTGACTCTGTGCTTCCGTAGGTACAGTGTGAAGGAGAAGGTCCTGAGCTGGGCCAAACAGAAGCGGGTGGTGCAGTGGGCTGGAGCTGGTATACGTGTATACCAGTACTTTACGGTGGAGCTGGCGAGGAGGCGGGCTGCCTTCAACCGGGTGAAGAGTGCACTGTACATTAGCAAGGTGCGGTGCGGCATTGTATATCCAGCGAAGCTGAGGGTGACTTACAAGCTCAGGGACTTTTATTTTGGAATGGCGGAAGCAGCGGAGGAGTTTGCGAAGGCTGAAGGACTGTGGCAGAACTGACAAATTGAGGAATGGTCATGTGCCGATGTAACCTCCTGACTGTATTTTCTTTTTTTTTTTTTTTGTAACACTGCGCGCGGGTGTAGAGGCTAAAGGAGCCAATGTTGCATATATTTGGACAAGGGACGGGACTTTCACTCGAAAGGAAGGCTCTTTGGGGTGTAGGTGGATATGCGGGGTTTGTGTGCTAAAAGGGGATCTTTGGGCTTTCCTAGGGCCTTGCAAGGGGGAAAGGGACCCGGGCGGGGGCCTCCACGCTGGCCGGTTTAAGCTGGCCAGTGAACGGGAGTGAGGTGGGGGGGAGGGGCTGCGGCCATCGGAGCCTGACAGAACGGGGTCCGAGTGGTCTAGCCGGGGTGGAAAGTTGGGGGGAGGGAACAGAGGTTGGGGGAGGGAACCGAGGTTGGGGAGGAGGAGTTTTACAAGAGGCATTGGACGGGAGGAGCTGGAGACTTTTGGGGGGGGTGGGGTGGGGGTACAACTTTGGGGTATCATGTACGGTACTCTCTTAGAGGCTGGATGGCGTTGGTTGGGGGGTGGAGAGCCGTGTAGATTAAGGGTGACTACGGGTAATCCCTGATTCCTTTTTGTCATTTGTTTATGTAAACAGGCGGGTTGAGGTTTGGGGGTTGGTGGGCGGATGGGATCGTTGTTATTATGGGGATTGACATATCTTGTTGATTATTGTTTATTGTTGATGGGTGTAAATGTGGGAGAAAACGTGAAAAAGGAGAATAAAGAAAAAAAAAATTTTTTTAAAGAATTGTTCAGGTCTACTGTACTCTTCAACTGTCTTGACTCCACAGTACCATCTAATTCTCCAAGTTTAATGTAACCGTTGCCTGCTCACCACTTGGAATTCTACCAACAAATCAATAATCACTGCCTCCATATTTCCTCCAGGATGTCTGTTCGCTTGTGAGCAAGGCTTCTGTCATCCACAACTTTCATGAGGAAGATCATATTGATGGTATGACCATGACAAAAATTGGTTCACTTGAAGTCCCTTGCTTGGCTATAATTTTCAACAACTGCTTTCACTTACCATTGCAGTGGCAGTGTGGCCTTTATCACTAAACCACACCGTGGTCACTTAAACTCTTCTGGCCAGCTCTCTTTTCAGCACCTCATCTTGTTTTATACCTCTCGCCTCACTGTTGAAAATCTTTAATCTCCACTGCCCATCCAACCCCTAGTTTTAGAAACATACAAAATGGGAGCGGGAGGAGACCATTCGGTCCTGCGAGCCTGCTTCACCACTTATTATGATCATGGCTGATCATACAACTCAATAGCCTAATCCTGCTTTCTCTTCCCCCCCCCCCCCCCCCTGCTTTCTCTCCCCCCCCCCCCCCCCCCCCCCTATCCTTTGACCCCCTTCACTCCAAATGCTATTTCTAACTGCTTCTTGAAAACATACAATGTTTTGGCTTCAACTATTTCCAATGGTAACAAATTCCACAGGCTGGTCACACTCTGGATGAAGAAATTTCTCCTCATCTCTTTCCTAAATGGTCTACCCTGTACCCTCAGACTATGACCCCTTGTTCTGGGCACACCCACCATCAGGAACATCCTTCATGTATCTACCTTGCCTAGTCCTGTTAGAATTTTATGAGATCCCCTCATTCTTCTGATCTCCAGCAAATCCAATCCTAACTGATTCAATCTCTCCTCGTACGTCAGTCCCGCCATCCCAGGAATTGGTCTGGTAAACCTTTCTTGCACTCGCTCTAGAGCAAGAACATGCTTCTTCAGATAAGGAGACCAAAACTGCACACACTATTCCAGGTATAGCCTCACCTATATAATTGCAGCAAGATATCTCTGCTTCTGTACTCTAATCTTCTCGCTATGAAGACCTAAATACTATTTGCCTTCTTTACCGCCCTGCTGTGTCTGCATGCTTATCTTCAGTGACTGGTGTACGAAGACACCCAGGTCACATTGTACATTCCCCCCTCCCAAATCTATGGTATTCAGATAATAGTCTGCCTTCTCGTTTTTGCTACCAAAGTGGATAACATTGCATTTCTCCAAATTAGACGGCATCCTCCATTCATTCATTTGCTCACTCATTCAACTTGTCTAAGTCACCCTGAAGGATCTCTGCATCCTCCTTACAGCTCATCCTCCACACAATTTGGTGTCATCTGCATTTAACGTGAGATTTCCTCATTCCGTTCCTCCTTTTAGCTTGTGCACTTTGAGACGTCTCATCCTCTCTTATTTTGATCTTTATCTTAACTTGCCTTGCCTCCTCTTTGAATTCATTGACTACCTGTCCTCTGTAGACTCCTACACAAATTCATGGCAACCCTCTCAATCTTGCTGTCTCATACCATGCAAGCCTGAGAACTCCCTTAGTTACCCCTGCATCTTCACTGCCTTAAACCCTACTATTAGCAGTTATGCCATCAGCTATCTAAGCCCTAAGGTCCATAATTCCCTTCCTAAATCTTTATTTCTTATCCTTTTTGAGAAGTCGCTGAAAATCCGCCTCTTCTTTTTTCACGATAACTTTCTCTTCCTTTGGCTAGGTATTAATTTTTTTGCTGCTTACATTTCTATGAAGCTCCATGGGACACTTGTCTATTATTAAGCAGCACAGTAGCACAAGTGGCTAGCACTGTAGCTTCACAGCGCCAGGGTCTCCGGTTCGATTTCCCACTGGGTCATTGTCTATGCGGAGTCTGCACGTTCTACCCTTGTCTGCTTGGGTTTCCTCCGGGTGCTCCGGTTTCCTCCCACAGTCCAAAGACGTGCAGGTTAGGTGGATTGGCTGTGATAAATTGCCATTAGTGACCAAAAAAGTTAGATGGGGTTATTGGGTTTCGGGGATAGGGTGAAACTGAGGGCTTAAATGCGTCGGTGCAGACTCAATGGGCCGAATGGCCTCCTGCACTGTATGCTCTCAAGGTGCAATATAAATGCAAGATGTTGATTGCAATTCCCAACAAATACCTATTGCTGTCCTAACTGGACACTCCTCTTGGGATTAATTTACCCTTTCACTTGAGGGTTCTTTCTCTTGCTCATGTGACTTTTAAATGCAAGGATACTGGGAGAGCTCCATTGTTAAGATCTTCTATGCCCAGTTGGGTAGAGGGGACCTTGATTTAATTACTTACCTGAAAGTTTGCACTTTGGACAATGCAGTGCACAATCTGTATTGTATCAGAATGTCAGCTTGATTATGTGCACAAATTCGTAGTTTAACTTGAATCCAGGATTTTACAATTTAACCGCAGGAATATGGCGCAATGAAGCAAGTATTTGATTTTAATGAAAAACATATAGTATTGTATGTAGACAAAAGCAAATTACTGTGGATGCAGGAATCTGAAACAAAAAAAGAAAATACTGGACAATCACAACAGGTCTGACAGCATCTGTGGAGAGATAAAGGAAATAACGTTTTGAGCTTGGATGACTCTGTCAAAACTAGAGGGAACTGGAAATAGGGGCAGATTTACACTGATGTGGGGGGGGGGGGGGGAGCGGAGCAGTGGGGCTGGATGGGGCCAGCAATAGGTGGAGATTCACAAAGATGTCGTGGTTCTGCCACTCACACATTCTAATCCTTATGTGCCACTATCAGCACCCTTCTTAGCCTTAGTCACCGCCATTTACAATTCCCTTTGTCTTTCTGATTTTTGTCAATCTCTGCCTATCGCTCGCCCCTATCCAGCCCCCTCCCTCCACAACAGTTTAAACCTGACCCCATTTCCAGTTCTCTTCAGCTTTGACAAAGAGTTATCCAGACTTGAAACGTTAGTTCCCTTCTCTCCCCACAGATGCTATTAGACATGCTGTGATTGTCTCGCATTTTCTGTTTTTGTGCTGGTATTACATGCACTTTTATTTCCTTCTAAAGGTCTACTTAAGATATTGTATACAATTTATTGCTAACTCTTGAGAACAACTTAGTATGGGGTAGTAAATTCTGTGCAGAGGGGGATGGAACTGGATATTATAAGGGAAATGGGTGTCATACCATTTCTGTATGTTGGCTTTACCGGACATTCTCCTTCATTCTATTTGCACATGACGTCTGACTGCTCTACTGGGGATTTTAATTGAGACAACTATAAATAGCATTTCCTTCAGTGACTCCAACATTGGAGTGAATGTTCCCTGCGGTGGTTGTTGATATAATGCTTATGGGTGTGAATTAGACTAGATATCTGAAGGCTGATGGCATTTACTTTGGGCAGCCAGTGTTGTGGATTAATGAGTGGATTTGATTTGTAATTGCAGCTTATAGCTAAATAGCTGAGTACAATTTACAAAACCCCTGTAGACTTATCTGAAAGGTTATTCGCCAAGAGAGCTTTCTGCCGAATAATATTCTGTACGGTGTATTTGTGTTATGCTACATAAGTTAGTGCTAAACTCAAAGGAACTATATAGCAATTCCTCAGGTTTCACCTTTTATCTATTTTTCCTGCTTTTTTGTATTCTCTAAATAACTGATTTACAAAGTCATTTTGTAATTATTTGTTCCAAATTGGATTTGTGCACAAAGATTGTGAATGCATTGCTATGATCAGATTCCTCTGGATATTAAGTTAAATCTAAATATTCTATATTGTGTGGTTTCCTGCATACTGCACTTCATCCATAAGCTTTTAAAATATCATGAATTAAATGATTGTTTTAGATTAACGTGATAGACCAAATTCCTTCTGCTATGAACTCAAAGCAAAGGTCTTGCTGTATTTATAATATGTCTCATCCAGCTATTTATTGATACTATTACAAGCAAATGTGTTGAGGTGTCAGAAGCAAGCTGACGCATGTGCTGGCATTACTGATTTATACTGACATTTTGGATGACCAGGTTGGCTTCAAATGTATTGTTTTAGTTGAAAGTAGTGAAAGGTCTGGTATGTTGAAAAATGTGAATTATTTGTTCACTTGCATGTTATTTTGGATGTTATTTGGAACTGCACTGAATTTCCTGTGTTTCAGAGTCTAATGTTTCATTTGTAAATGTTGAATCTTTGAATCTTTACAATTGTGAGTTCTGCATTCTGAGCAGTCAGTACCTGTTCAGTGCAGGCATTGTGGACAGATAAATTGCCATGGCATGGATGTTGCAAGGCAGTTGGACAACATGCAGAAAAATGATCTTTGAGCACAATTTAAAAATATTGAGATTTCGTATGATTCGCTCATCTGTGGTTTTCTGATGGTGAATTCATAGAATCATAGAATTTACAGTGCAGAAGGAGGCCATTCGGCCCATCGGGTCTGCACCGGCTCTTTGAAAGAGCGCCACACCTCCACCCTATCCCCATCACCCAGTAACCCCACCCAACACTAAGGGCAATTTTAGACACTAAGGGCAATTTAGCATGGCCAATCCACCTAACCTGCACATCTTTGGACTGTGGGAGGAAACCGGAGCACCCGGAGGAAACCCACGCAGACACGGGGAGAACATGCAGACTCCGCACAGACAGTGACCCAAGCCGGGAATCGCACCTGGGACCCTGGAGCTGAGAAGCAATTGTGCTAACCACCATGCTACCGTGCTGCCCGTATGGCACTTGAACATTAATTTTTTATATCAAGAGTACCCAATTATTTTTTTCCCAATTAAGGGGCAATTTAGCGTGGCCAGTCGACCTAGCCTGCACATCTTTGGGTTGTGGGGGTGAAACCCACGCAGACACTGGGAGAATGTGCAAACTCCACACGGACAGTGACCCAGGGCCGGGATTCAAACCCGTGTCCTCAGCGCCGTAGACAGCAGTGCTGCCACTGTGCCACCATGCCACCCTGCGCTTGAACCTTTTAACTTGAAATGTCCCATTATTTGCATTCGTGTTTCATACATGTATTGGTTTGGTTTAGCTGTAAAGCTCAAAGTCTGGTGAACCAGGGACTACTTTAAGATTGGTTGGGCATGAAGGATGAGAAGATTTAGATTTCTAAAAAGCAAATACATGTCTTGTGAAAAATTCTCTTTACTCCAAAGCAGAAGGGAGAAGAGAAAAGCTGATCCATTAAGCTAGTCCCTGCAATCATGTTCCTAAAATTTACCCTATCCATTGGTTAATTATTCTCCTGGGTGTTGCAAAACATCTTTGGAAATAAATCAAAATCTGGGAAATTCCCCTCCTTTTTAAGCTCGGTTATAATTTATTGGCCCACCAATGAATCTTTTCCAGTAGTTCTAAATCACCCGCCATGTCGAATGACCAAAACTAGATACCGTATTCCGGATGAGGCCTATAGAGTGAGTGGTAGCCTGTTGAATATGTTGTTCGCCTTGGACTCCAGAGGTCATGAATTCAAATCCACCATAGCAAGCTGGGAGAGCTGAATCTGGTGCTTTGAGGAATCGCATCAAATAATTAACCATGAAAACTGCATGAATACCCGCTGCAGGAAAGCATCCTTGCGCCATGGTCTGGGCTAAATGAAATATCAGTACCGCGCTACACACTGACTCTTGATGCCCTGCGAAATAATTGTGTCTTTGCCTGCACCACACACAGCTCCAGTATAAATATAAAAAAGGTCTTGTTTTTATATTGGGTTGTACTAACACTCTCCTTTGCTTTTGTTATAGTTTTGTTTTAGTCAGGGTTTGAACCTTTATAATATTATTATAAACTCATGCACTTGCATTTCATTTCTGCTCAACAATGTGTATTGCCCACAAGACTATATTTACCTAAATTAAATGTTATTTGGTAGCATCACTTCTTCACTTTTTAAAATTCCAAGCTCTGTTGAGATAAAAGCCAAGATTCCATAATTCTTTTGTACTTGTACACAAGATTTTAGTGATTTCTCTACAATGACACCTAAATTCCTTCGTTCTTCCACCTTTCCTAGTCTCTCAACATTAGATAATCCTATGTCTTTCTTGGGTCCCAAGTGACCGATTTCACACTTGTTCACAGATTTGCCTACTCGTTTAACCTGTCTATGTCCCATCTAACTTCCTGCCTTTATTCATACAGCTTGCAAATAAGTCTTGCAAACTAATTGCGCATATAATATGGATCATGAAAGGCACTGTTGTCATCACAAAACCTAAAGTGCTGACTGAAAACCTTTTGAAGTACAATTTTCTATCTGTCATCCAAATCAATAATAAACTTATCTCCTGCCTCCCAACCAATGACTGTCCCATGTGACAAGGTTACTTGCAATTAATTTTGCGAATAATTTCTTGTATGGAACACCAGTAAAAAGCTTCTCGGATGGTAAAGATTATCAACATGGATTGAACATGGAGGTAGTCTGGTTGCAGTTTGCTGCACTTTTGCAGCTACAGGATGGTTTGAGCTTTCCAAATTAGTTGAGCATTTAAGAGTGCAAAGATATTGCTGTCTCTCTGGATAACAGCCGTATCTATGTCCATTTCACAACTGACCCTCTTATTGGGTTCTGCCTCAGCATAACATATCAGCACATCACTGATCTGCAGGAGAAGAGTCTTGACAAGAACATTGAATGTATTCTGGCCCCAGTTCACTCTTATCCCTGCGACTGACATGAGGAGCATCTGAGTTCCAGGCTCTGTCATGGGGACACAGGTGGGAGTTTCTGATGTAGATGGTCTTGTTCATGCAAGGACTTCGCCCTGGAGTCTTGCGTTGCTTCTATCATGGTGTCTGTCAATGTGCTTGCTGTGGAGGCTTGTATCGCTCTCTCTGTGGAGTCTGGCATCGTTCCCTGTGTGGAGTCATGCAGTGGTCTCACTGGAGTCGATCTGTGCGCGCTCAACGGAGTAGTGCAGTGGTCTCGCTGTGGAGTCTTTCTGTGTTCTCTGTGTGGAGACTTTCAGTGGCCTCGCTGTGGAGTCTGTCATCGGTTTCTGTGCGGAGTCGGGGACTCTTCGTGGTGTGTGGATCCCTCTCTGTGTGGAGTCGGGGACTCTTCGTGGTGCGTGGACCACTCTCTTGGCATCAGGCCGCTCTCTGTGGGCTTGCACTGCTCTCTGTCTCTTGGTGTCAGGCCGTAGCAGAATCCTGTACTCGTGGGTCGGGATGTCGTCTATGCTGGGCTGAGGATCCTCAAATCCGAAGAACTCGTGCATGACTGTGTCGGATGCTTCTCGTTGCAGTTCGGATTTGGTACTGAGGTCGCCACGTCCAATGATGCAATCATCGTCTGAGTCGTAGTCTTCAAGGAATAAATCATCTCTTAGGGTGGTGCTAACTGCTTGTTACAGGGTTCTGTGGAGGTTACTTTCATCTACTGGTCGAAGTTCAGGCATTGTGCTGACGTTCAGGGTGAAAGAATTGTGTTTTCTCGCTTTAACATTTTTTTTCACTATTTTCGGACATTTCCCCTTTACGTGGGCGTGGTCCGGGGCCTCTGAGGTCATGATGCTTGTGACGTAGAGCGTAGGAATGGATTGCGCATGCACAGATCGCTTTTCCTTCACTGTGCTCTTTTCGCAACTGCGCATGCGCGGCTTCTCGCCCATGCGCAAAACACTGTTTCGCCGGTTCGCGTCTTCTCGGGAACTGCGCATGTGCGGCTCCTCGGGCAGGGAGGATGTGGTCGAGCAAGGGAACCGTGGTTTACTAAAGCAGTCGAAACACTTGTCAAGAGGAAGAAGGAGGCTTATGTAAAGATGCGACATGAAGGTTCAGTTAGGGCGCTCGAGAGTTACAAGTTAGCTAGGAAGGACCTAAAGAGCGAGCTAAGAAAAGCCAGGAGGGGACATGAGAAGTCTTTGGCAGGTAGGATCAAGGATAATCCTGAAGCTTTCTATAGATATGTCAGGAATAAACAAATGACTAGGGTAAGAGTAGGGCCAGTCAAGGACAGTAGTGGGAAGTTGTGCTTGGAGTTCGAGGAGATAGGAGACGTGCTAAATGAATATTTTTCATCAGTATTCACACAGGAAAAAGACAGTGTTGTCGAGGAGAATACTGAGATTCAGGCTACGAGACTAGAAGGGCTTGAGGTTCATAAGGAGGAGGTGTTCGCAATTCTGGAAAGTGTGAAAATAGATAAGTCCCCTGGGCCGGATGGGATTTATCCTAGAATTCTCTGGGAAGCTAGGGAGGAGATTGCTGAGCCTTTGGCTTTGATCTTTAAGTCATCTTTGTCTACAGGAATAGTGCCAGAAGACTGGAGGATAGCAAATGTTGTCTCCTTGTTCAAGAAGGGGAGTAGAGACAACCCCGGTAACTATAGACCAGTGATCCTTACTGCTGTTGTGGGCAAAATCTTGGAAAGGCTTATAAGAGATAGGATGTCTAATCATCTGGAAAGGAATAATTTGATTAGAGATAGTCAACACGGTTTTGTGAAGGGTAGGTTGTGCCTCACAAACCTTATTGAGTTCTTTGAGAAGGTGACCAAACAGGTGGATGAGGGTAAAGCAGTTGATGTAGTGTATATGGATTTCAGTAAAGCGTTTGATAAGGTTCCCCACGGTAGGCTACTGCAGAAAATACGGAGGCATGGAATTCAGGGTGATTTAGCAGTTTGGATCAGAAATTGGCTAGCTGGTGGTTGATGGGAAATGTTCAGACTGGAGTCCAGTTACTAGTGGCGTACCACAAGGATCTGTTTTGGGGCCACTTCTGTTTGTCATTTTTATAAATGACCTGGAGGAGGGCGTAGAAGGATGGGTGAGTAAATTTGCAGATGACACTAAAGTCGGTGGAGTTGTGGACAGTGTGGAAGGATGTTACAAGGTACAGAGGGACATAGATAAGCTGCAGCGCAGGGCTGAGAGGTGGCAAATGGAGTTTAATGCAGAAAAGTGTGAGGTGATTCATTTTGGAAGGAATAACAGGAAGACCGAGTACTGGGCTAATGGTAAGATTCTTGGCAGTGTGATGAGCAGAGAGATCTCCGTGTCCATGTACATAGATCCCTGAAAGTTGCCACCAAGGTTGAGAGGGTTGTTAAGAAGGCGTATGGTGTATTAGCTTTGATTGGTCGAGGGATTGAGTTTCGGAGCCATGTGGTCATGTTGCAGCTGTACAAAACTCTGGTGCGGCCGCATTTGGAGTATTGCGTGCAATTCTGGTCGCCGCATTATAGGAAGGATGTGGAAGCATTGGAAAGGGTGCAGAGGAGATTTACCAGAATGTTGCCTGGTATGGAGGGAAGATCTTATGAGGAAAGGCTGAGGGACTTGAGGCTGTTTTCGTTAGAGAGAAGAAGGTTAAGAGGTGACTTAATTGAGGCATACAAGATGATCAGAGGATTGGATAGGGTGGACAGTGAGAGCCTTTTTCCTCGGATGGTGATGTCTAGCACGAGGGGACATACCTTTAAATTGAGGGGAGATAGATATAAGACTGATGCCAGAGGTAGATTCTTTACTCAGAGTAGTAAGGGTGTGGAATGCCCTGCCTGCAACAGTAGTGGACTCGCCAACATTAGGGGCATTCAAATGGTCATTGGATAGACATATGGACGATAAGGGAATAGTGTAGATGGGCTTTAGAGTGGTTTAACAGGTCGGTGCAACATCGAGGGCCAAAGGGCCTGTACTGCGCTGTAATGTTCTATGGTCCTGACATGACTATATTCTTCATGGCATACTGCAAAGTTTTAATTTCATGCATCAGTACCTGCTCATGGGATATAGGATACTGGAGTGCTCCACAATCAGCACTATGAAAACCTGTAGGCATAATGCCTGTCACCTTCAGCAATGTAGCTGGTCTAAAAGCATAGTTTTAAAATGCCTGGGGGCTGAAGTCTGCATTCTTGCGCATATCAGAAGAGAGCTGGCTCTCGTGGATAGCTAACTGATTTTCCTCTCTTCTATTATTACTACTTCTATTCATTGTGACTTATGCATCAGGCAGTTCACTTTCCTCCATGCCACTTTTTAAATAATGTAGGGTAAGTTATTTCAGAGCTGATACTTTCAGGGTCTAAATTCATGGTTTTGCATCTCCAGAAAGAGCTTTTAACGTTACCTTTGCATGAATCACACATCTAAGGTGCTTCACTGGAGTTTCATAAAGCTAATGTAAAGAGATATTACATTAGATGACCAGAAGCTTGGTCAAAGAGGTTTAGAGACTGTATTGCAGAACTTAGGGCCTTGGCAACTGAAAGCATGACCACCATTGGTGCAGCATTAAAATCAGGAATGTTCAAAAGACCAGAATTAGCAGAGCCCAGATATCTCGGAGGGTTGTGGGGCAGGATGAGATTGGAGTTGGGGAAACAACATATAAGAATTTAAAAATTGGCAGTGCATTTTTTCTTTCATTTCATCCGTCCGTCCAGTTGACATGGGTGCCAGTGGTCAGGGCATCATTTTTTCCCTACCTGTAAGAGGAGGCGGTGACGTAGTGGTATTGTCACTGGACTAGTAATCCAGAGACCCAGGATAATGTCTGCGGACCCGGATTGGAAATTAGCAAACGTGACACCACTTTAAAAAAGGAGGTAGGTAGAAAGTGGGAAATTATAGGCCAGTTAGCTTAACTTGGGTAGTAGGGAAGATGTTGGAATCTATCCTCGAGGACGAAATAGCGAGGCATTTGGATGGAAATTGTCCCATTGGACAGATGCAGCATGGGTTCATAAAGGGCAGATCATGCCTAACTAATTTAGTGGAATTTTTTGAGGACATTACCAGTGTGGTAGATAACAGGGAGCCAATGGATGTGGAATATCTGGGTTTCCAGAAAGCTTGTGACAAGGTGCCACACAAAAGGTTGCTGCATAAGATAACGATGCATGGCGTTAAGGGTAAAGTAGTAGCATGAATAGAGGATTGGTTAATTAATCGAAAGCAAAGAGTGGGGATTAATGGGTGTTTCTCTGTTTGGTAATCAGTAGCTAGTGGTGTCCCTCGGGGATCAGTGTTGGGCCCACAACTGTTCACAATTTACATAGATGACTTGGAGTTGCTTTGGAGTTGGGGACCAAGTGCAATGTGTCCAAGTTTGCAGGTGACACTGATGAGTGGTAAAGGAAAAAGTGCAGAGGATACTGGAAGTCTGCAGAGGGATGTAGATAGGTTAAGTTAATGGGCTAAGGTCTGGCAGATGGAATACAATGTTGACAAATGTGAGGTTATCCATTTTGGTAGGAATAACAGCAAAAGGGATTATTATTTAAATAAAATATTGAAACATGCTGCGGTCAGAGGGACCTGGGTGTCCTAGTGCATGAATCACAAAAAGTTGGTTTACAGGTGCAACAGGTGATTAAGAAGGCAAATGGAGTTTTGTCCTTCATTGCTAGAGGGATGGAGTTTAAGACTAGGGAGGTTATGCTGCAAACGTATAAGGTGTTAGTGAGGCCACACCTGGAGTATTGTGTTCAGTTTTGGTCTCCTTACCTGAGAAAGGGTGTACTAGCGCTGGAGGGTGTGCAGAGGAGATTCACTAGGTTAATCCCAGACCTGAGGGGGTTGGATTACGAGGAGAGGTTGAGTAGACTGGGACTGTACTCGTTGGAATTTAGAAGGATACGGGGGGGATCTTATAGAAACATATAAAATTATGAAGGGAATAGATAGGATAGATGCGGGCAGGATGTTTCCACTAGTGGGTAAAAGCAGAACTAGGGGGCATAGCCTCAAAATAAGGGGAAGTAGATTTAGGACTGAGTTTAGGAGGAACTTCTTCACCGAAAGGGTTGTGAATTTATGGAATTCCTTGCCCGGTGAAGCAGTTGAGGTTCCTTCATTAAATGTTTTCAAGATAAAGATAGTTTTTTGGAGAATAAAGGGTTATGGTGTTCGAGCTGGAAAGTGGAGCTGAGTCTACAAAAGATCAGCCATGATCTCATTGAATGGCGGAGCAGGCTCGAAGGGCCAGATGGCTTACTCCTGCTCCTAGTTCTTATGTTCTTATGACCCGGGTTCGAATCCCACCACGGCAGGTAAACTCAATGAAATATTTGGAATTAAAAGTCTAATGATGACTGTGAAACCATCGCCAATTGTCGTAAAACCCATCTGGTTCACTCATGTCCTTTTAGGGAAGGAAATGTGCTATCCATACCTGGTCTGGCCTTCATGTGACTCCAGGCCCACAGCAATGTAGCTGACTCTTAAATGCTCTGGTAAGCCACGCAATTGTATTCAATCACTACAAAAAGACAAAAAAGAAATAACTGGAAATGACAATGGCAAACCCAGCCCTGTCGATCCTGTAAAGCCCTCCTTACTAACATCTGGGAGCTTGTGCCAAATTTGGGAGAGCTAACTCTCAGAATAGTCAAGCAACAGCCTGACATAGTCATACTCGCAGAATCATACCTTTCAGACAATATCCCAGACAGCACTATTACCATTCCTGGGTATGTCCTTTCTCACCGACAGGACAGACCAAGCCGAGGCGGTGGCACACTGGTATACAGTCGGGAGGAAGTTGCCCTGATCAGCATCAACTCTGGACCCCATGAAGTCTCATGGTTTCAGGTTAAACATGGGCAAGGAAACCTCCTGCTGATTACCACGTACTGGCCACCATCAGCTGACTAATCAGTACTCCTCCATGTTGAACACCACTTGGAGGAAGCACTGAGGGTGACAAGGGCGTAGAATATGCTATGGGTAGGGGACTTCAATATCCATCATCAAGAGTGGCTCGGTAGCACCACAACAGACCGAACTGGCCGGGTACTAAAGGACATAGCTGCTAGACTGGGACTGCAACAGGTGGTGAGGGAACCAACAAGAGGGAAAAACATCCTTGATCTCATCCTCACCAATCTGCCTGCCGTAGATGTGACCACTGCACAATCCTTGTGGAGACAAAGTCCCGTCTTCACATTGAGGATACCCTCCATCATGTGTGGCACTACCACTGTGCAAAATAAGATAAACTTCAAAGAGATCTAACAACTCAAGACTGGACACCCATGAGGCGCTGTGGGCCATCAGCAGCAGCAGAATTGTATTCAACCACAATCTGCAACCTCGTGGCCTGGCATATCCTTCACTCTACCATTACCACCAAGCTAGGGGATCAACCTTGGTTCAATAAAGAGTGCAGGAGAGCATGCCAGGAGCAACATCAGGCAGACTTGAAATGGAGGCATCAACCTGGTGAGCTACAACAGAGGCCTACTTCTGTGCCAAACACCAAAAGCAGCAAGTAATAGACCGAGCTAAACGATTCCACAACCAACGCATCAGATCTAAGCTCTGCAGTCCTGCCACATCCAACCGTGAATGGTGGTGGACTATTAATCATCTCACTAGAGGCGGAGGCTCTACAAACATCCCCATCCTCTATGATGGAGGAGCCCAGCACATATGAGCAAAAGGCAAGGCTGAGGCATTCACAACAATCTTCCGCCAGAAGTGCAGAGTGGATGATCCATCTTGGTCTCCTCCGGAATGCCCCGACACGGTGGCACAGTGGTTAGCATTGCTGTCTCACAGCTCCAGTTTCCCAGGTTCATTTCCGGTCTTGGGTGACTGCCTGTGTGGAGTTTGCACTTCCTCCCCGTGTCTGCGTGGGTTTCCACCAGGTGCTCTGGTTTCCTCCCACAGTCCAGAGATGTGCAGGTTAGGTGGATTGGCCATGATAAATTGCCCCTTAGTGTCCAAAAGGTTCGGTGGGGTTACTGGGATAGGGTGGAGGCGTGGGCTTAAGTCGGGTGCTCTTTCCCAGGGCCGGTGCAGACTCTATGGGCCGATGGCCTCCTACACTGTAAATTCTGTGATCACAGATGTCAGTTTTGACTTCCGGTTGCGACCATGCCTGAATAGGTCGCACGTTCGGCAGTTCCCTCCAGGAACGGACTTTAGGGCTCTCTCTAGAGGGGCCCCAACGGCACTTATTCGACGTCTTCCAGTGTGGGAAGGTGACAGCAAGGTCCCCCCGACAGTATATGGAATGGGCCAGGAGTGGAGCGGTGAAAAAAGGGATCTTGGAGCAGCGAAAAGTGAGAAGGAGAAAAAGCAAGATGGCGGCGGGTGGAGACCAAGCAGCATGGGCGCAGTGGTCGCAGGAGCAGCAGGATTTTCTTAAACGCTGCTTTGAGGAGCTGAAGACAGAAATGCTGGCGCCAATGAAGGCGGCGATTGTGAAGCTAGTGGAGACCCAGGGGGCGGCGATCCGGGAGGTGCGGCAGAAAGCCTTGGAGAACGAGGATGAGATCTTGGGCCTGGCGGTGAAGGTGGAGGCACACGAGGCGCTGCAAAGAGGTGGGCAGAAAGATTTGAGGACCTGGAGAATAGGTGGAGGAGGAAGAATCTTCGGATTCTGGGTCTCCCTGAAGGAGTTGAGGGGCCCGATACCGGGGCATATGTGAGCACGATGCTCAATTCGCTGATGGGTGCGGGAGCCTTCCTGAGCCCCCTGGAGCTAGATGGGGCTCATTGGGTCCTAGCAAGGAGACCCAAGGCCAACGAGCTGCCAAGGGCTGTAGTGGTGAGGTTTCACAGCTTTATGGATAGAGAGTGTGTCTTGAGATGGGCCAAGAAAGAGTGGAGCAGCAGGTGGGAGAACACGGAGATCCGAATCTACCAGGACTGGAGTGCAGAGGTGGCCAAGAAGAGAGCTGGCTTTAATCGGGCCAAGGCGGTGCTCCATCGGAAGGGGGTTAAGTTCGGTATGCTGCAGCCAGCGCGATTGTGGGTCACATTCCAAGATCGGCACCACTGTTTTGAAACACCTGAGGAGGCTTGGAGCTTTATACAGACTGAAAAGTTGGACTCAAATTGAGGGTCTGTGGTTGTGGGGGGATGTCTGCTGTATATATGGTTTTAACTACGTGTAGGGAATGTTTCCTTGGTTAGGTGCTGGATGGGGATGGGTGAAGGGATTTGCTGGGGAGACTGGGAGCGTGTGGGCACCGGTGTTGGAGGGAGGGGAGGCCCGGGGATGGGGGAATTGAGATAAGGCCGCAAACTGAGCTGCGCCAGAGGGGGCGGGGCCGGCTCAGGAAAGCGCGGGCTTTTTCCCGCGCGAGGGAAGGACGGTGGTGGGGGTCGGAGGAGCGCACACTGACTGCTGGGGAGGAGGGGGAAGGGGGGATTCCCACACTGGGGGGGGGGGGGTCGATGGGAAGGCGGGAGTGGCCGGGGTCAGCAGGAGTCAACTGACTTACAGGAGTGTTACGGGGGGAGCAAAAGAGCTAGATATGGATCTAGCGGGGTGGGGGAGGAGGGGTATAGGGTTGCTGCTGCATTGGCCAATGGGGAACTGGAAATAGGAGAGGTGGTCGGGGCGGGGGTCAGCCGTCTGGGGGACTGGAGGGTTCGGGAGGCGTAGGCCCCTGGCCAGGGAATTCTTATTCTTTTCCCATGTACACAGAGCCTATGCCCGGATAGATTTTTTTGTTTTGAGTAGGCTGCTAATCCAGAAAGTGGGAGGAACTGAGTATTCGGCCATAGCCATCTCAGACCACGCCCCGCACTGGGTGGAGCTGGAGTTAGGAGAGGAGGGGGACCAGCGCCCGCTGTGGCGTCTTGATGTGGAATTACTGCCGGATGAGGAGGTGTGTGGGAGGGTGCGGGGGTGCATTGAGAGATACTTGGAGGCCAATGACAAAGGAGAGGTGCAGGTGGGGGTAGCCTGGGAGGCGTTGAAGGCGGTGATCAGGGGAGAGTTCATCTCCATTAGGGCTCACAGGGGGAAGGGAGAGGGCAGGGAGAGGGAGAGGTTGGTGGGGGAGATCTTAAGGGTGGACAGGAGATGTGCAGAGGCCCCCCGAGGAGGGACTACTTGGGGAGCGGCGAAATCTCCAGACGGAGTTTGACCTGTTGACCACAGGGGCACAGTGGAGGAAAGCACGGGGCAACGTGTATTGCGGAGAAGGCGAGCCGGATGCTGGCACACCAGCTACGTAAGAGGGTGGCAGCTAGGGAGATAGGTGGAGTTAAGGATAGCAGGGGGAATACGGTGCGGCGTGCGGTGAGGGTAAATGAGGTATTTAAGGACTTCTATGAGGAGCTGTACAGATCTGAGCCCCCAGCGGGGGAAGAGGGGATGCGACGATTTTTGGATCAACTGAGGTTCTTGAGGGTGGAGGAGCAGGAGGTGGCTGGTTTAGGGGCGCCAATTGGGTTGGAGGAGCTGGTTAAAGGATTGGGGAACATGCAGGCGGGGAAGGCCACGGGGCCAGATGGGTTCCTGGTCGAGTTTTATTGGAAATATGTGGACCTGCTAGGCCTGTTGTTAGTGAGGACTTTCACTGAGGCAAGGGAGAGGGGGACCCTGCCCCCGACAATGTCCGGGGCGCTGATCTCGCTGATTCTGAAACTGGAGAAGGACCCATTGCAACATGGGTCGTATAGACCGATCTCGCTCCTTAATGTGGACGCTAAGTTGCTGGCAAAACTGCTGGCTACGAGAATTGAGGACTGTGTCCCTGGGGTGATTCATGAGGACCAGACGGGATTTGTAAAGGGCAGGCAGCTAAACACTAATGTGCGGAGGCTCCTCAACGTGATTATGATGCCATCGGTGGAGGGAGAGGCGGAGGTAGTGGCAGCTATGGACGCGGAGAAGGCCTTCGACCGGGTGGAGTGGGAGTATCTGTGGGAAGTGTTGCGGAGGTTTGGGTTCGGGGAGGGGTTTATCAGTTGGGTCAGGCTCCTATATAGAGCCCTGGTGGCGAGTGTGACTACGAATCGGCGGAGGTCGGAGTACTTTCGGCTGTACCGAGGGACGAGGCGGGGGGGCCCCCTGTCCCCTTTGTTGTTTGCATTGGCAATTGAGCCTTTGGCCATGGCACTAAGGGAGTCCAGGAAATGGAAGGGGTTGGTCCGAGGGGGAAAGGAACATCAGGTGTCGCTGTATGCGGACGACCTGTTGCTATATGTGGCAGATCCAGTGGAGGGGATGGTGGTGGTCATGCGGATCCTAAGGGAGTTTGGGGACTTCTTGGGCTATAAGCTCAATGTAGGGAAAAGTGAGCTCTTTGTGGTGCATCCAGGGGACCAGGGAAGGGGGATAGACGACCTACCATTGAAGAGGGCGGAAAGGAACCTTCGGTACTTGGGGATCCAGGTGGCTGGGAGCCGGGGGGCCCTGCACAAGCTCAATTTGACGTGGTTGGTGGAGCAGATGGAGGAGGATTTCAAAAGATGGGATGTGCTGCCACTCTCTCTAGCGGGCAGAGTACAGTCGGTTAAAATGATGGTCCTCCCGAGGTTTCTCTTTGTGTTCCAGTGCCTTCCCATTATGATTCCCAAGGCCATTTTCAACGGGTAGGTAGGAGTATCATGGGTTTCGTGTGGGCAAATAAGGCCCCAAGGGTAAAGAGGGTGTTTCTGGAGCGTAGCAGGGACAGGGGAGGGCTGGCGCTGCCGAATCTGTGCGGCTACTATTGGGCAGCCAACGTGGCGATGATCCGTAAGTGGGTAATAGAGGGGGCGGCGTGGAAGAGGTTGGAGATGGTGTCCTGCAGGGGCACGAGCCTGAGGGCGCTGGTGACGGCACCGCTGCCGCTCTCGCCGACACGGTACACCACGAGTCTGGTGGTGGCGGTAGCGTTGAAGATTTGGGGGCAGTGGAGACGGCATAGAGGTGAGATGGGAGCCTCGGTTTGGTCCCCGATTCGGGAGAACCATCAGTTCGTCCTGGGAGGGATGGATGGGGGGTTTCGGAGCTGGCATCGGGCAGGGATCAGAAGAATGGGGGACCTGTTTATAGATGGGACGTTTGCGAGCCTAGGGGCGCTGGAGGAGAAGTTTGGGCTACCGCCGGGAAATGCGTTCAGGTATATGCAAGTGAGGGCGTTTGTGAGGTGGCAGGTGAGGGAATTCCCGTTGCCCCCGGCACACAGGATTCTGGACATGGTGGTTTCGGGTGTATGGGTCGGAGAAGGCAAGTTTTCGGTGATCTATCAAGAGATGAAAGAAGAGGAGGAGGTTTTGGTAGAGGAGCTAAAGGGCAAGTTTGAGGAGGAGCTTGGGGAGGAGATTGATGAGGGTCTGTGGGCTGATGCCCTGAGTAGGGTTAACTCCTCTTCCTCTTGCGCCAGGCTCAGCTTAATACAATTGAAGGTTACTCACAGAGCGCATATGACAGGGGCGAGGTTGAGTCGGTTCTTTGGGATGGAGGACAGGTGTGGGAGGTGCTCGGGAAGCCCGGCGAATCATGTCCACATGTTCTGGTTGTGCCCGGCATTGGATGGGTTCTGGAGGGGTTTCACGAGGACTTATGTCCAAGGTGGTGAAAGTCCAGGTCAAACCGAGTTGGGGGTTGGCATTATTTGGGGTAACAGACGAACCGGGAGTGCAGGAGGCGAAAGAGGCTGGTATTCTGGCCTTTGCGTCCTTGGTAGCCCGGCGGAGGATCTTGCTATTATGGAAAGACGCGAAGCCCTCCAGTGTGGAAGCCTGGATAAATGACATGGCAGGGTTCATTAAGCTGGAGAGGAAAAAGTTTGCCTTGAGAGGGTCTGTGCAGGGTTTCTTCAGGCGGTGGCAACCGTTCCTAGACTATCTCGCGGAGTGCTAGGAGGTCAGCAGCAGCAGCAACCCAGGGGGGAGGGGGGGTGAATGCCAGAGGTATGGTGAGAATGACTGCACTTGACATCAAGCCAGCATTTGACTGAGTATGGCAGTAAGGAGCCCTAGCTAAACTGGAGTCTATGTGAATCGGGTGGGTTGGGGGGATTCTCCGCTGATTGGGGTTGTACCTGGCACAAAGGAAGATGGTTATAGTGGTTGGAGGTCAATCATCTCGGCTCCAGGACATCACTGCAGGAGTTCCTCAGCGTAGTGTCCTAGGCCCAACCATTTTCAGCTGCTTCGTCAATGACCTGCCTTCCATCATAAGGTCAGAAGTGGGGAAGACTGCACAACCATTCACGACTCTTCAGATAATGAAGCAGTCGTGTCCAAATGCAGCAAGACCTGGACAATATCCAGGCTTGGGCTGACAAGTGGCAAGTTATATTCGCGCCACACAACTGTCAGGCAATGACCATCTCCTACAAGAAAGGATCTAACCCTCACCCCTTGACATTCAATGGCATTACCATCGCTGGATTCCCCACAATCAACATCCTCTGGGTTACCATTGATCAGCAACTGAACTAGACTAGCCACATTAATACTGTGGCTACCGGGGCAGGTCAAAGGCGAGGAGTCCTCCCCTCCTGACGACCCCCCCCCCCCCCCCCCAAAAAGCCTGTCAACCATCTACAAGGCACAAATCAGGAGTGTAATTGAATACTCTACTTGCCTGGATGAATGCAGCTCCAATAACTCGCAAGAAGCTCAACACCATCCAGGAAACAGCAGCCTGCTTGATTGCTCTTCCTTCCACAAACATTCAAACCCTCCACCACTGACAGTGGCAACCATGTGTAACATCTACAAGATGCACTGCAGTAACTCACCAAGGTTCCTTAGACAGCATCTTTCAAACTCACGATCACTACCATCTAGAAGGACAAGAGAGCAGATACCTGGGAACCACACCACCTGGAGGTTCTCCTCTAAGTCACTCACCACCCTGACTTGGATATATATCGCCATTCCTTCACTGCCGCTGGGGCAACATCCTGGAACTCCCTCCCTAACAGCACAGTGGGTGTACCTACACTTCAAGGACTGCAGTGGTTCAAGAAGGCAACTCCACCACCTTCTGAAGGTCAACGAGGGATGGGCAATAAATGCTGGCCTATCCAGCAATGCCCACATCCCATAAATGAATTTTGTTTTAAAATTGCTCTTGTAAAGATAGTGATGAACCAGTTTCTTGAACTACTGCAGTGTAGATCTGCTGACTATTGTTAATGAGTTCAAAGCTTTTGACCCAGTGTCAATGAAGGAATGGCTATATATTCCCAAGTTTGAATGCAATGTGACGTGGTGGTATTTTCATGCACCTGCTGCCCCAGTTCTTCTAGGTGGTGGAGATTGGGGTTTGGAAGGTGCTGGTGAAATCTTACTGAGTTGCTGCAGTGCCTGTTGTCGATGGCGCACATGAAAGCCACTGTTCATCGATGGTGGCAGGTGGGATACTAATCAAGTGGGCTTATTTTGTTCTAGGCATTGTTGAGCTTCCTGAGCATTTCAGCTGCCTCATCCAGACAAGTGGAGAGTATTCCATCACTTTCCTCACTTGTAGTTTGTAGATAATGGACAGACTTGGGAGTGGGGGGGGGTGGGGGGGGGTGCGAGCTGGTTGCTGCAGACTTACCAGTCTGTGGTTGCAACACTAGAAGACACAAACAGAATTAGGCCGCTCTGCCATTCAATCATGGCTGATAATTTTCTCATCCCCATTCTCCTGCCTTCTCCCCATAACCCCTGATCCCCTTATTAATCAAGAATCTATCTATTTCTGTCTTGAAAACACTCAAATGATTTAGCCTCCACAGCCTTCTGCGACCCTCTGGCTGAAGAAATTCCTCCTCGTCTCTGTTTTAAAGGATCTTCAGTTTGAGGCTGTGCCCTCTAGTTCTAGTTTTTCCTACTAGTGGAAACATCCTCTTTTTTTAAAAAGAAATAAATAGAGTATCCAATTAAGGGGCAATTTAGTATGGCCAATCTACCCACCCTGCACATATTTTTGGGTTGTGGGGGTGAGTCCCACACAGAAACAGGGAGAATGTGCAAACTCCACATGGACAGTGATTTGGGGCTGGGATCGAACCCGGGTCCTTGATGTCGTGAGGCAGCAGTGCTAACCATTGTGCCGCAATGCTGTCCGCCTCATCCTTCTAAACTCCCAGCGAGTGCAGATCCAGAGTCCTCAACCCTCCTCCTATGACAAGCTCTTCATTCCAGGGTTATTCTTGTGAACCTTCCTTGGATACGGGGCCGAAAACTGCTCACAATACTCCAAATAGAGTCTGACCAGAGCCTTATACAAGCTCAGAAGTACATCTCTGCTCTTGTATTCTAGCCGTCTCGATGTGAATGCTAACATTGCATTTGCCTTCCTAAATGCCGACTGTACCTGCACATTAATTAACCTTAAGAGAATCTTGAACTAGGACTCATAAATCCCTATGTGCTCCTGATTACCAAAGCCTTTTCCCATCTAGAAAATAGTCTATGCCTCCATTCTTCCTACCAAAGTGCATAACCTCACACTTTCTGGTCAATGGGAAGCCCAGGGTATTGGTGATGGGAAGAGTAGAATATAGGAACAAAGTCGGCCATTTAGAACATAGAAAGCTGGCCTGCCAGGGGTGTATTGGAACAGCTGGGCAGTATTTGGCAATATTATGGATGCAAAATTCGATAGTTGTGATGATGGTGCAGACATCTGGTTGGAAGTTTATCTCTGGTTGAGATATCACATCAACATTGTGAACGGTCTAGTTCACCTCGGACCCAGGAAGTGGGAAGGAGTTGATGTCCAGGGAACGGAGTTTGTGATGGATTCTGAAGGCAATGGCTTCAGTCTTCCCAATATTTAGTTAGAAGAAATTTCTACATATCCAGTTCGGAATCCCTGACCAGCACTTTGACAAAGGAAAACTTGAGAATGGTGGCGTTCCAGAGCTGGTTTTAGTTCTTGGCAGACGTGTGGAAATTGGTACTGTTTTTAGATATCGCTGAGGGACAGCATGTAGATGTGAAACAGGAAGGGGTCAAAGATTTGTAGGGATGCCAGAAGAAATTGCAAATGCACTAGTGATAATTTACCAAAATTCACTAGACTCTGGGGTATTCCCAGCGGATTGGAAATTAACAAACGTGACACCACTGATTTTAAAAAAGGAGGTAGGCAGAAAGTGGGTAACTATAGGCCAGTTAGCTTAACTTTGGTAGTAGGGAAGATGCTGGAATCTATCATCAAGGAAGAAATAGTGAGGCATGTGGATGGAAATTGTCCCATTGGGCAGACGCAGCATGGGTTCATAAAGGGCAGGTCGTGCCTAACTAATCGGCTCAGTGCGTCGGCATTTGCTATCTGCGTACCTGGTTTATGCTCCAGAGAATACTCGTATGCAGCAAGCAACAAAGCCCAGCGCTGGATCCGTGCGGAAGCAATGGGCGGTATTGGCTTATCCTCTCTGAAAAGTCCCAGCAGAGGCTTATGATCAGTCACGATAGTGAAATGGCGGCCATACACGAACTGGTGGAAGCGTTTCACCGCAAAAACCACTGCCAGGCCCCCCTCCTCGATCTGCGCGTACTTTTTCTCCGCTGCAGTCGATGTGCAGGAGGCGAAAGCTATCGGTCGCTCGGCCCTGTTCTCCATCTTGTGGGACAGGACGGCCCCAATACCATACAGGGATGCATCACGTGACGAGCAAAGGCTTTCCAGGATCATAGTGGGTTAGTAACCCAGACGACGACAATTGTTGCTTGACCCGCAGGAAAGCGGTTTCTTGCGGCTGACCCCAAACCCAGGTGTGATTTTTCTTTAGCAGAAGGTGCAAAGGGGCCAGCGTAGTTGCCAGATTGGGGAGGAACTTCCCGTAATAGTTTACGAGACCGAGAAAAGAACGAAGATGCGAAGTGTCAGTCGGGGCGGGGGCCTGTGAATTTCACGCACCTTCTCTGCGACGGGGTGAAAACCTTCGCGGTCCACCCGATAACCTAGGTAGACTACTTCCTTTGCCTGAAATACGCATTGTGCGACGTAAACGGACTCCAGCCCCTGAAAAGCGTCTAAGGACAGCCTCTAGATTTTCCAAATGTTTCTGCTCCGACGCCCCTGTAATCAAAACGTCATCTAAGTAGACAGCAACACGTGGTAAACCTCTCAAAATGCCCTCCATAACACGTTGAAAAATTGCGCAGGCAGAGGATACTCCAAAGGGCAACCGTGTATATTCATACAGGCCCCTGTGTGTATTAATCGTTACATATGGTCGGGAGGCAGGGTCCAGCTCCAACTGCAGGTAGGTGTGACTCGTATCTAATTTTGTGAACTAGAGTCCACCTGCAAGCTTCGCGTAGAGATCCTCTATGCGAGGCATTGGATATCGGTCTAGTTGGAAGCCGTATTTGCTAAGTTGACCCGTACTGTCACCTTAATGGGGGCCACACGGGGAGCTGCCACACAATGCAGCTGCAGGCAGTCGTCCTCCGTCTCCACGTCCTCCGGAGTAGTCGCCGCAGGTTCATCCACATGGAAGGTACGGCCCCTGGGCTGGTCCCTGTTACGGTCGGAACGACGGCGCCCCCAGGACCGCCGTCCGCAACGGTGTCGGCGCCTACCAGTCTGACACGGACATGGCTACTCATCCATTGGTTCTGGAGAAGGCACCCTTCGGGAAGGAATGTCCGACGGCCACTGGCGTCGGTCCGGACGTTGCCTCGCCCAAGGTACCGCAGGAGTGCGGGGGGACGTTTTCGGACGGAAGGGGTTGTGCCTCACGGCATGCACTTCCATTCCCTGTAGCTCGTGCACTCCTCATTCTGCGCTCTCTCGGGACAATACTATTTGAATGGCCTGTTGAAAAGTCAATGTTGGCTCAGCTAACAACTTTCTCTGGGTGGCCCCATTGTTAATACTGCAAACCAAGCGGGCCGCAGGCGGTGAGCAATATGACCACCTGGCGCTCGTTTTCGGTGATATTGTTTGCCCGGAAATAGTAACGCATCCGTTGTGTGTACTGGTTCCAGCTTTCCAGCGCAGCATCAAAAACATCCAAACGTCCATACAGAGGCATGGTATAATAGAAAACAACTTCCAACCTGTATCCAACAAAAATCCAGGGAGGTGGCTTCAGCAGTGTAGACCGCTATTCACTTTAACCTTCGTCGCCAGTTTTGTGATGGCCACGAAGAATCCAGCACGAGTTTTAAGGATACAAAGTAATAACATTTATTTACAATAACATATATATATAACAGCAGCAGCAACTTCCCTTGCTGCACACTCCTTCCTGCTGGTTTACTAGGAGTTTACTAATGGTTTCTCCACCCCCCCCCCCCCCCCTCATTGGGGAAACCCATACTCCCACAGGATTGTTGGATTGTCATTAGTCCCCAGCCAATGGTAAGTAGGCAGGTTATAACAGATTTGGATAGGTTAAGTGAATGGACTAGGGTCTGGCAATGTGAGGTTATCCATTTTGGTAGGAATAACAGCAAAAGGGGTTATTATTTAAATGATAAAATATTAAAACATGCTACTGTGCAGAGAGACCTGGGTGTGCTAGTGTATGAGTCGCATATGTTGGTTTACAGGTGCAACATGGGATTAAGAAGGCAAATGGAGTTTTGTCCTTCGTTGCTAGAGGGATGGAGTTTAAGACTAGGGCGGTTATGCTGCAATTGTATAAGGTGTTAGTGAGGCCACACCTGGAGTATTGTGTTCAGTTTTGGTCTCGTTACTTGAGAAAGGACGCACTGGCACTGGAGGGTGTGCAGAGGAGATTCACTAGGTTAATCCCAGAGCTGAGGGGGTTGGATTACGAGGAGAGGTTGAGTAGACTGGGACTGTACTCGTTGGAATTTAGAAGGATGCAGGGGGATCTTATAGAAACATATAAAATTATGAAGGGAATAGATAGGATAGATGCGGGCAGGTTGTTTCAACTGGCGGGTGAAAGCAGAACTAGGGAGCACAGCCTCAAAATAAGGGGAAGTAGATTTAGGACTGAGCTTAGGAGGAACTTCTTCACCCAAAGGGATGTGAATTTATGGAATTCAGTGGAGTTTTTTGAGGACATTACCAGTGCGGTAGATAACGGGGAGCCAATGGATGTGGTACATCTGGATTTCCAGAAAGCTTTTGACAAGGTGCCACACGAGGTTGCTGCATAAGATAAAGATGTATGGCATTAAGGGTAAAGTAGTAGCATGGATAGAGGATCGGCTAATTAATAGAAAGCAAAGAATGGGGATTGATAGGTGTTTCTCTGGCTGGCAATCAGTAGCTAGTGTCCCTCGGGAATCGGTGTGGGGCCCACAATTGTTCACAATTTACATAGATGATTTGTGGCCCATTAATCAGGAGGGTCCTTGGGTTTCTTGAGCAAGGGTCAATGTCTGTGTTGCATTTCTTGGGGTAACCTTTCAAATTCTCTCTGACGTGCTTCCTTTGTCCTCCTCTTGTTCAGGAGCTTTCCTTGAGCTGGGGGGAAGAAGATTTGTTTTGGCATCTGGGATTCTGACATCCTAAGCCAGCCCAGCAGAGTAGGTTTCAGGTGATCGTGGCTTCGATTCTGGTGCTCTTGGCCCTTTCTGGGATGCTGATTTTAGTACATCTGTCCTCCAGCTGATGTGGAGAATCTGTCTCTGACAGCATTGATGGTATCTCCTCCAGGGCCTTGAGGTCGCATCTGTATGTAATCCCAAGTTCCTGAGTCGTATAGAAGAGGTGGGTGGACAATTACCTTGTACATGAGGATCTTGGTGTCAGCACTAATGTTGCGGTTGTCAGAGACTCTCGTCCTTGGGCGTCTGAAGGAGGTGTTCATGGATTGGGTATAATGTTGGATCTTCTCATTGATGTCCACCTTAGATGAGAGGTGGCTCCCCATGTAGAATTTAGAATCATAGAAGTTTACAGCATGGAAACAGGCCCTTCGGCCCAACCAGTCCATGCCGCCCAGTTTTTACCATTAAACTAATCCCAGTTGCCCGCACTTGGCCCATAACCCTCTATACCCATCTTACCCATGTAACTATCTAAATGTTTTTTAAAAGACACAATTGTACCCGCCTCTACTACTACCTCTGGCAGCCCATTCCAGACACTCACTACCCTCTGAGTGAAGAAATTGCCCCTCTGGGCCCTTCTGAATCTCTCCCCTCTCACCTTAAACCTATGCCCTCTAGTTTTAGACTCCCCTACCTTTGGGAAAAGATGTTGACTATCTACCTTATCTATGCCCCTCATTATTTTATAGACCTCTATAAGATCACCCCTAAGCCTCCTACGCTCCAAGGAAAAAAGTCCCAGTCTATCCAGCCTCTCCTTATAACTCAAACCATCAAGTCCCGGCAACATCCTAGTAAATCTTTTCTGCACTCTTTCCAGTTTAATAATATCCTTTCTATAATAGGGTGACCAGAACTGCACACAGTATTCCAAGTGTGGCCGTACCAATGTCTTGTAGGGGAAATGTTCCAAGTTTCGTACAGTATCTCTGTTGATCTTAATGGAGGGTGCGACCGGATCGTGCCCTGGGGGAAGGTTGGTAAAGGACTTGAGTCTTGTTGAGGCTGAGACCGATTCTTCAGTATGCTTCCTTGAAATTGTCAAGCAGCTTGGAGATTCTCTTCTGAGAGTGGAGATGGCGATGTTGGTGTTGTTTTCTTCTTGGATTTTCAACCTGTTTGAGGTTGAAAATTTTTTCTTCCTCCTGTAGGTGAAGGATGGTGGCGATGGAGAAAAGGTTGGGGATAATGACTTCTCCCTGCTTGACTCCTGTCTTGATCTCGGGGTTTCTGTCTTGTATCCTTCGGTGAGGAATGTCACTGACATCTTGTCGTGGAGGAGTCAGAGGATGTTGATGAATTTCTCAGGACAACCAGCCTTTGATGGGGGGTCTTCTGTAGCACGTCCCATTTGACTGAGTCAAAAACCTTGGTCAAATTGATGAAAGCCATATAGAGTGATTGATGTTGCTCCTGGCATTTCTCTTGAATTTACTGAGCAGTAAAAAATCATATCCGCTGTTCCGCAAACAAAGAACAAAGAAATGTACAGCACAGGAACAGGCCCTTCGGCCCTCCAAGCCCGTGCCGACCATGCAGCCCGACTAAACTACAATCTTCTACACGTCCTGGGTCTGTATCCCTCTATTCCCATCCTATTCATGTATTTGTCAAGATGCCCCTTAAATGCCACTATTGTCCCTGCTTCCACCACCACCTCCAGTAGCGAGTTCATCACCTTAAACCTATGCCCCCTAGTAATTGACCCCTCTACCCTGGGGAAAAGCCTCTGACTATCCACTCTGTCTATGCCCCTCATAATTTTGTAGACCTCTATCAGGTCTCCCTTCAACCTCCTTCATTCCAGTGAGAACAAACCGAGTTTATTCAACCGCTCCTCATAGCTAATGCCCTCCATACCAGGCAACATTATGGTAAATCTCTTCTGCACCATCTCTAAAGCCTCCACATCCTTCTGGTAGTGTGGCGACCAGAATTGAACACTATACTCCAAGTGTGGCCTAACTAAGGTTCTATACAGCTGCAACATGACTTGCCAATTCTTAACTCAATGCCCCGGCCAATGAAGGCAAGCATGCCGTATGCCTTCTTGACTACCTTCTCCACCTGTGTTGCCCCTTTCAGTGACCTGTGGACCTGTACTCCTAGATCTCTTTGACTTTCAATACTCTTGAGGGTTCTACCATTCACTGTATATTCCCTACCTGCATTAGACCTTCCAAAATGCATTACCTCACATTTGTCCGGATTAAACTCCATCTGCCATCTCTCCGCCCAAGTCTCCAAACAATCTAAATCCTGCTGTATCCTCCGACAGTCCTCATCGCTATCCGCAATTCCACCAACCTTTGTGTCGTCTGCAAACTTACTAATCAGACCAGTTACATTTTCCTCCAAATCATTTATATATACTACAAAGATCAAAGGTCCCAGCACTGATCCCTGTGGAACACCACTGGTCACAGCCCTCCAATCAGAAAAGCATCCTTCCATTGCTACCACGCAGTTTGGTCAGAAGCCACATTGGCTTTCCAGGAGAAGGCGGCTAGTGAGGATTCGGGCAATTATCTTCCCAGCGATGGAAAGTAGGGAGATTCCTGGTTCCCACACTCCGCTTTGATTCCTTTCTTGAAGATGGTTGTGATGACTGCATCCCTGAGATTGGTTGGAATTTCTTCTCTGTCCCAGATTTTCAAGGAGATGATGGATGATCCCTTTTCCGAGTTTGAAAATCTCTGCTGGAGTTCCATCCACTCCTAATGGCTTTTCCATTCTTCGTGTGTTTAATGACGCTTAGACTTCATCCACACTTTGTGGGAGATCAAGATCATATTTGGGGAATTGGGGGCTTCCTCAAAAATGCCCTTATCTACAATTGATTGGCAGTTGAGAAGTGTGTTCTCCATCAAAGGCTGGTGTTTTCTCTGTCTATTTTTAGGGCACCTTTTTTGGCCCTTTCCCCATGTGGGTGAGCAGAGTGGATCCTGAAGAGGCTAGTCAGTCCTGAAGAAAGCTGAAGGAATAGGAAACGTGTTCCTATTCCAGGAGAGAGGTGACTAAATCAAACTCCACCGCCTACATGCCATTCCGAAGCTTAGGACTTCCTGTCCCCACCGTCTCTCACCGTTCACCGCAGGGCTTCTCTGTGTGGGGGTATTTTGGTTTCCTCTAGGTAAACGTCTGGTGCGGGACATCTTTTAACATGGGTATGCCATCACACATCTTTGACAGTAGATCCAGTTCCAGTGGCAAGGGAACATCGACGACTTGGCATCTCCCCACTTCTGCAGACTTCATCTGCCATCGCAGCCATTGATACTATACGAGCATCTTCCGCCTGATCTGCTGTTGAGGACTTGTTTTGGATTGTGCTTTGTCCCGTTCCTCCCTTTGACCGTACCACCTTGGGTGATCCTGCCAGGAGCTTAAGACTCCCAACGCATTGCTTGGGATCAACGGAACGTTAAAACCTCTCCACCACAGCAAGGTGGCAACCCAAAGGCTCATCTGAGGGAAACATGGTGTTCGTTCTTTTCAGATTTGTTCCGCCAACATTATTCCTTCCCCGCAAGGGAAATCTAAGCATCTTGCCACATCTTTAACTACTTATTAACATCATGATGAACTGGAAGTCAGTTGTTTCTGCTGTTGTGGCAGGAACATTGCAATGTCCCATTTAGTGGAAGAATTTATTGCTGTCAGTGGGCGAGCTGCCAAACCTAAGCACTATTTATGTGCAGCTCATCCATATTACATAATTGAAGAACCACCTGAAATTCAGTGCTACTCTGGGATGCTTATGTTTGAAATGGGTAGGTTAAAATCAGTTGTTAGATAAGGCCTTGATAGATAAATTAGTTTCTACAGAGCAGAATTTATAACACAAAATGAAAAATATTTGTTGTTTTAATATATTGGCCCTGTTTCATATCTTGAAGATTGAGGATCATTCTGCCCAATCCACAGCTGCTTCCTGGTTTTGACTGAATCAAATTTCAGTTAATAATTTAATTTTAGTCTGTGCTGGTGCTTTGGAAGATTTTGCTTTGACGGGTAGTATGGTTACCATGCAACAGTGCACGCTCCTAAATCTGTGCTCCTTTTATGTGCCCCTACAGTGTGTGGAGGATGCGGAATGAAGAAGATAGATTGTTTGCCTGGTAAGTTTCTTTCTTCAATTATCCACCTACCACTTATGACACTTAACTATCCCTCCCGCGATGTTGTTTTGGTGAGGTCTATGTTAACTGGTTTATTAGTTTCATATTGCTTTCAGATCTTACTGAGCTAATGTAACCTGTAAGGAAAGAGAAGTTGCATTTGTATAGCATCTTTCGTGATCTCTACTGGGACATCCTATGAAGTTCTTTTGAATTGTAATCACTATTGCAATGTAGCAGCCAATTTATGCACAGCAAGTTCCACAAACATCAAAGAGATATTAACTAAAATCTGGTTTGTTGATGTTTGAGCGATAAATATTGGCCAGTGCACCAAGAAGAAGCCCTTTGCTCTGCTTTGAGTAGTATCATGGGATATTTAATTCCCCTGAGATAGCAGACTTGGTCTAACATATTCAAAAGATAGCATGTCTAACAATACAACACTTAGTATGTTGAAGATTGTGCTGAACTGTCTGGGCTGGGACTTTGAAACCATAATCTTCTGACTCCAGTAAGAGTGCCACACTGAGTGGAACATAGCATGGACATCGGTTGCCTACCTACTGCATTAACAACTTGTATAGTAATATAATGTAGTAAAATGACCCACGTTTCACGAGCATATAAAACAAAATATAACACTGAGCCACAAAAAGACATTGGGTCCAGTGGCAAAAAGCTTGTTCAAAGAGGAAGGTTTTAAGAGTGTCTTAAAGGAGTAAAGCGAGGTGCAGGGAAGGAATTTCTTATGAACTAGGTAACTGAAGTCCCAGATACGATTGGTGGAATTTGGGAGGCCAGAATTAGCAGAGCGCAGTATCGAGGGAGGCTGTAGAGTTTAAACACATGTATTCACAATAAAGGAACATCCCAACAACAACTGTGGCCATGACGGTAGCACGGTAGATAGCACAATTGCTTCACAGTTCCAGGGTCCCAGGTTCGATTCCGAATTTACATTTACATCCTCCCCGTGTGTGTATGGGTTTCCTCCGGGTGCTCCGGTTTCCTCCCACAGTCCAAAGATGTGCAGGTTAGGTGGATTGGCCATGATAAATTGCCCTTCATGTCCAAAATTGCCCTTGGTGTTGGGTGGGGTTACTGGGTTATGGGGATAGGGTGGAGGTGTTGACCTTAGGTGGGGTGCTCTTTCCAGGAGCCGGTGCAGACTCGATGGGCCGAGTGGCCCCCTTCTGCACTAAATTCTATGATGCTGCCTCCCCCCGCCAATGGATATTTGATATTCTTCAACATCACCAAGGCACATATTTACAGGCATTTGAATCGGGCTTTGCCTACGAGCCGGTCCTCTGCGGCTTTTGTTCCCCCCCACCCCCAATATTGGTTGCTGGCGCCGAACAAGTCTTGGAACAAGTTGGTGAATGTCTTCCACGTCCTGTGGTAGTCTTCTTCTGATCCACGGATGGATACATTTATTTTCTCCACCCTCCTCCCCACGAAGAGCTCTGGCTGGTCTGAGACCCTGAAGGCTGCCACGTTTGGGCATGGCTGAACCCTTGCCCCTCATAACCCTGGACAATGCCTCAAAGAAGGGCATCCCGTACTCAACAAGCCTTGGGCAGGACTAGAACATGTGGGTATGGTTGGCCGGGCCTCTCTGGCACCACTCACATGCCCTCCACCTCTTGGAAGAACCAGCTCATTCGAATTCTGGTTAGGTGTGCGCTGTGCACCACCTTTAGCTGCTTTAGGCTCAGCCCTGTGCATGTGGAGGTGAAGCTTGTCATGTTCAGTGGTTCAATCCAGATTCCTCCACCTATTTCAGTGCCTAGTTCCTCCTCCCATTTTTTCCTTGTCTCATCCAGGGGTGAGTGTACCTTTTCCAACCGTCTCCCATGCATATCCTAACAGTGCCAAGGTCACCTGCGTCCAGCAATCTTTCTATTAGTGAATGTCCTGGTATCTGGGGCTACGTTGTTTCTTTATGGAGGATGTTTCTGACATGAACATATCTCTGATCGTTTTCTTTTGGGAGCTGGAACCTCTCCACGAGTTCATCCATGGGTCGCTCCTCTACTGTCCATGCACATATCCTTAACCGTCAGTCCCCTTGTCCTGTCTCCACCTTTTGAAAGTGGCATGCCTTGTTGCGGGACGGAACCTGTTGTTGCAGAAGGGAGCCATGGTGGACATTTCAGTTTGACCGAAATGCTGCCTCATTTGGTCCCACGTTTGGAGCGTAACTACTGTGACTGTGTTGAAAAAGTTTGTGGGAATGTAGATCGTGAGGGATCTGAACAGGAAGAGGAAGCTGGGCAGCACGTTCATTTTGATCGTCTGTCCACTCCCTACCGGTGAGAGTGAGCCCCACCCTGCAGGTCATTTTTGACTTCCTCCACCAGACTCGTCAGGTTCCATTTGTGGATCTGTGTCAAGTCATGGGCTATTTGGATCCCCAGGTAGCAGAATTCAGTCTGGGCCCATTTGAACGGCAGTCCCCCAGCTCTGTCTCGTCTCTTTCTCTTAGACTTGTAACCTCAGAAGGCTCTGAACTTCTTTAGGAGTTTTGATAAGCCTTTCATGCTGACCTGGGGGTTTGTGATGTAAAGGAGTAGATAATCTGCATAGTGAGACTCTACGCTCTCTGTCTCCCTGTTTCCTCTTTGGGTATCCCTCCACCCCTTCGCCACTCTGAGGGCAATCGGCAGTGGCTCAATTGCCACGGCAAACAGTAGCATGGATAAAGGGCATTCGTGCTTCTGTGCAGTTGAAGCTGGTGGTGTTTGCCCGTACGCTCGCTATGGAAGTCTGTGCAGTTGTTTCACCAAGGAGGTGAACCTTGGCCCAAAGCCAAACTGTTCCAGTACTTCTAGGAGGTATTTCCACTTGACTGTCAAGGCCTCTTCTGCATTCAGGGAGATCATCACTTCTAGTGTTCTCTCCCCGGGTCATTATCACGTTCAGCAGATAACTGATATCCGCTATTAGCTGCCTGTCCTTGACAAAGCCCATATGATCTTCCCTGTCTACCTCTGGCACGCAGCTCTCCATACACATCGACAGGATCTTTGCGACAGCATTTACAAGTGAGATGGGCCTGTAGGACCCGCATTCCGTTGAGTCTCTGTCTTTTTTAGGTATCAGCAATATTGAGGCTTGGGCCAGTGTTGGTAACAAAGTACCCCTTACCAGTGAGTCTGAGAATATCTCCCACAAGTGCGGGGCCAGTGACACTGTGAATGTTTCGTAGAAATACGCTGGGAATCCATCCGGACCAGGCGCCTTCCCGCCTGCATAGAGGATACTCTCCATGACTTCCCTCAGTTCTAACGGTGCTTCCAGGCCCCGTCTGCTATCTTCCCCCATGTCCAGTCTGTACGAGGAACTGCTTCATCTTTGAGCCTCCCTCCGGGGGCTCAGAGATGTACAGCCCTCGGTAAAAGGTTGCAAAGGCTTTGTTGATCAGTTCCGGTGCTGCGACTAGCTTGCCACTCTTTGACATGAGCTATTTTCCTCATGGCTGCTTGCTTCCTCAGCTGGTGAGCCAGCAGTAGGCTAACTTTTGTGTCTATATGTCGGGGATCTCTGCCATGGTTTTTTTTTTTCATGAATTCCGCGGCATCCCAGTTGGGAGCATACAGGTTTACAAGGACCACTGGTGCCTCTTCCAGGACACCGCTAACGGTGACATATTGTAACCCTGGGTCCGTAACCATTGTGAAGGCTGTCCCCTTGTTTAGAAGTATGGCTACCGGCCTCATCCCACAACACGATTGGTACGTCTGACCCACCCAGCCTCTCCTTACCTGCAGTTGGTCCTGCTCTCAGGTGTGTCTCCTGGAGGAAGATAGCATCAACCCTCTGACGTTTCAGGTGGGTGAAGGCTCTGGATCATTTCATTGGGCCGTTCTGTCCCCTGACATTCCAGGTGACCCTCCTGATGGGGCTTTCTGTTTTTCTCTTTTCGCCCCCCTGAACTCCGGGGTTTCCCTTTGCTCAGGGGGTATCCAAGATGGCCACCATTGCCACTTCATGTGGATGTGCCCCTGCACTCTAGGGTTTACCTTTGTTCGGGGGCCTGCCAAGATGGTCGTTCCTGGTGTTGTTGTTTTCGCTCCTCGTAGCCAGCATTCTGCACCCCCCCCCCCCTCCAAATTCTGCCAGGCATTCCCATAGTTTGGCCGGGTACAGCATTCCAAACCTAGCCTAGTCTTGTAAAGGGCCACGTTAGCTGTGTTAAATTCAACGCGGCGCTTGGCCAGGTCTGCCCCACTGGTACACTCTGATCGAGTGGCCTCCCCACTGGCCGGACCCTGTATGCTTTGCCCAGTTCAGGATCTTCTCCCGATCCTGGTAATGAAATTAAAATTGCTTATTGTCACAAGTAGGCTTCAAGGAAGTTACTGTGAAAAGCCCCTAGTCGCCACATTCCGGCGCCTGTTTGGGTAGGCTGGTACGGGAATTGAGCTCCCGCTGCTGGCCTTGTTCTGCATTGCAAGCCAGCTGGTAGCCCACTGTGCTAAACCAGCCCCTAAGTTGGGCTATGACGGCCCTTGATTGTTCTCCCGCTTTAGGCTTTGGCCTGATTTACCGGTCGCTGCTTTCGCCAGATCTCTGTCACCTCTTGTGCCTCCAGCCATTTCTCTGCCTTTTCTAGCACCAACCGTGAAGGGGGCCAGGGTATCCATGACCACCGCCTTCACTGTTGCCATTGTTTCAAGCTTGATGGTGTCCCTGTGTTTTAGAAGCTCCTGAGTCAGGAGGCCCATCCACTCGTTTATCAAGGGTAGTGTGGCGCCAGTAAGCCCTGACGATCCAGTCTGTTCGGGTGTGGCTGGCTCCAATACGTCCCACGTGCTCGCTAACATTCCGCTCTTCCTCTTTCAGCCTTTACTGATTCTACAGTTCTTTGGGTCCTAGAGTTATGCCCGGGCATTTATCTGTAGTTGTGGTGGTCTTGGAGGGGGTGAGGGTTTCAATAGCTTTAGTGGCCTATTTTTCGTGCTGAAAGTGCCGATTTTCTAAGTTCCTGGAGGACAGCCACCTTCTGCTCAGCACAACCCAGTCACCTCGTAATTCTATACGCATCAATCATGTCCCTCTCCGTCTTCGCAAGGAAAACAACCCCCCACTATCCAAAATCTTTTCATAACTGTGGGCTGAGGCTGGGGCGTTCTCAGAAGCTGACTAGTTGTGTGTAGTCGATGGGTTTTTGGAGAATAAAGATCCTGTCCGACAGGTAATCTAATTTTACTAAATCTCCATAAGTCAAATATTTCATGTGTGCTCCAATTTACCATACAGAATTTTACTAGTCATTCATTTAAAGCGTTTTTGTAAATTAGGATATTTTATATTTTGGTTTGAACTGAATTTGTCACTGCCATTAAACTTACAAGGGAAGCTATCCTGATGCAGGCTTTTTACACTCCTGAAATGTGAGCATTACTGTCAACCTTCATTTATTGCCCTTGAGAATCTGAGGCTGAGTCGCCTTCTTGAACCAAATGAGTCGCTGAGCCATTTTAGAGGGCAAGCAAGAATCAGTGACATTGCTAAGGGTCTGGAGTCTCATTTGGACTGGACCAGGTACGGATGGCAAATTTTCTTCCAAATAGGTATCAGTGAATCAGCTGAATTTTTCATCAGTCTGGTAGTTACATGATTACCATTACTGATGGCAACTTGTTTATTAATCTCGCCAGCTTCCAGGATGGCATTTGAACTCTCATCTCTTCGTCATTTGATTAAGCCTCTGGATCATTTGTCCAATAACAAAACCATTATGCTACCATTTCCAACAGAATAGATTTCAACCTTCTTGTCTGATTGCTGAATGAAGAACATTTCTCACTTTCCAAGTTGCTAGTGTTTGGACCTAAATCTGTGACTAACATCACTACTGTAATGTAGTTTAAGATACAAAACATTCTGAATATTGGATTTAACAGAGTTTGAATTTGATTGAAATCTAGCTGTGAATTTTTAATGCTTAAATTTAATTTCAAGCTAGTAAGTAAGGGTGGCACGGTAACACAGTGGTTAGCAGATTTCAACAATTTTTTAAACCATATTTGGAGTATAATATGGCATCTTGTTATTTACCTATTTTGAAGATTCTGGTATCATTTTCAAATCCAACCCACTGGATGTATTGGATGATCTCTTTAGACTGGAATGATGACAATGGTCCTGATATTTATGAGGAGGAAGTTGGGTGACTATGTCTTGGTGCCAAGAAATACAGAGAATGCGCTTGACAGGACCTCATTTGAAAACTTTTTTTCTGAATTGCCCACCAGCTGTGAGGCAGCAAAAGTTACAGTAGAGGATCCCATCCAAGCAGAGAATTGCGTTGGGGAACAGAGATTGTGAGGTTGCAGGGTGGAATGGGGATGGAAGATGCAATGGAAATTGTGGAGATGAGGAAGATCATAGATTGGGTCATGAGCTGCCACCTGAAGATTGGACTGTGGGGAGGCTGAAGATTGGACTGTGGGGAGTAAGGCAGATTGTGGCAGGTAAACTTGCGCCTCCCCCCCAGGGGGTGCAGGGTACTTCCCCTGATTCCCAATCCACCCCAGTTAAAGTAGATGCATACCCAAGATTTTAACAACCCTCTTTTTTTCTACTCTCTTCTTTCCCCCCCCCTCCCATTTTAAAATTCTAATCAAGTCTCTTATAATAGTTTAAAAGCAAATGACTACAGATGCTGGAATCTGAAACAAAAACAGAAAATACTTGACAATCTCAGCAGGTCTGACAGGATCTGTGGATGTTATAATAATATAGTTACTGTTTCAACTAATTTTAAGACCGTGAACACGTTCTTAAATTTCTAAAGTTGTTTTGCATTCATGAGAATTTTATCTATTAAACATTAAAGTGAACTTCATTGGTAAATTGATTATACTGAATGAGGGTGTTATGCTACAGTTTCCTCATTGTACTTGAGTTCCAAATAAATTAACAAATTGTGTGTGCATACTCTTCTATGTTCTGACTTTAATTCTAATTAAACTGGACCAAGCTCTATGGTTACTAGAAGCACTCGGAGATGTGTAAATGTTACCGTAAAAGATAAACTTTGAAATTATACATGGTGTTTGTATGATAGAAAATGTTTAGGTTCTTTGGGGACTGTTCTATTGCCAAAACATGTAAAGTGAATGTTTTTCAAAGTTACATTAATCACTTGTACAATGATTTCAGTTTGTTTATGGATTGCAGTTTTTTCATACAAGGATCATGTTGCGTATCATAGAATCATAGAATTTACAGTGCAGAAAGAGGCCATTCAAGTCCACATCTCCATCCTACCCCCATAAACCAGTAACCCCACCTAACCTTTTTTTTTTTTTTTTGAAACTAAGGGGCAATTTAGCATGTAGTGTTTTATCAATCCACATTTCCTATTGTGTGTACCTTAATTTGTAAATAATCTGGAGGAATAGTTTGACCTGAGGATGTCTAATAGTACAATATTATTAATTTTCCCGACCTATGCATTTAGTAAGCAATGCACCATGATGTGGGTTATTGGTTCATGCTGGGCTGCACTAATTTAAATACATTTAGTAAATAAAGATTTTAATTCATAAAATTCCTTAAACTGAGTTATTGGAAACTAATGTGCGCTTATGTATGCACTTGAGGTATGTTTAAGGTAGCAATCTGTAAATTATTTTTATTATTAAGATCAAAAATAGTATTGGCTAATTGGGTATGTTTAAGGTAGCAATCTCTGCATTTTTATTGTCAAGACCAATAATGGTATTGGCTAGTTTATATTTTTGCAATTTACATTATTTTTCAGACACTTGCGGAAGAGAAACAAGCTTTTAACCTTTCCTTTAAGACTGCCTGCGGCAAGTGAGTGATTTTAACTTTTTCCTCTTTGCAGACCTACTATGTGTACCTTCTCTGCTATCTCCTATTGAATTCCAGGGGAATTTGTTATATTGGAGCTTCTCAATACAAATTTAGTTTAAAGATAAATGTCAGATGACTTCTCCATGTTTGGTCCCTGCTCTGGTTCTGCGTCAATAACATTAGTCATGGAAGCACGAGTTCTAAGTTTAAATGCTCTTCTGAAATATCTGCAAGCATTCTGACTTGCCAAAAATGACCATCTTTCATTGAGACGTTGTGGTATGTCTTTGAGTAAGGTTACACTGGATAGCAAGATGTTTCTTAAATTAAGCCATGGGAACCTTCTGTAACCACTTTTGAACTAGTTGAGAAATTTTCATTGAAAATTAGTTGGAGTACACTAATTAATCCACACTACGGTATCTCCTACAAAACATGCCGATGAAGGATATGACTTCTGGGCATTATAATTTCTCCTGAACCTACATAATCCAGGCGGCAGTTCTCTCTTTTTTTCATTTATTGAACAACTTTTTATCCATTTGCTGCACAAATGTGGTCTAGTTTGCTATTTTGCAAATGATCAAATAAATCGGGCTCAGACCGGCATATGTGTGACATTTCCATGTATAGATTTTATAATATTGATTTCAGACGCTCAGCGCAGTTCATGTAGAATTAATTGTCTTGTGCCACATCTGAATATTGGTTTTGTAAGGCAGTGCTCAAACCTTTGGATCTACATTGATAAATTAAACTTTGTTTTGGTCCATTATTTGACAGACCTCCTAAGTGCCAAAGTAATATCTGTTACCTCAGTCTGTTTGAAATCTGCAAGTGTGTGTTGTGTGGAGTTGCAATATTTATACAGTTGATTCCGTAAATGTGTCTCCTGTCTTTTCTACACTTGCAACATGGGCGGCATGGCCGCACAGTGGTTAGCACTGTTGCTTCATAGCGCCAGGTTCGATTCCCGGCTTGGGTCACTGGCTGTGCGGAGTCTGCACGTTCTCCCAGTGTTTGCATGGTTTCCTCCGGGTGCTCTGGTTTCCTCGGACAAGTCTCGAAAGACGTGCTTGTTAAGTGAGAGGCAGCACGGTTTTGTGAAGGGGAGGTCGTGTCTCACTAACTTGATAGAGTTTTTCGAGGAGGTCACTAAGATGATTGATGCAGGTAGGGCAGTAGATGTTGTCTATATGGACTTCAGTAAGGCCTTTGACAAGGTCCCTCATGGTAGACTAGTACAAAAGGTGAAGTCACACGGGATCAGGGGTGAACTGGCAAGGTGGATACAGAACTGGCTAGGTCATCGAAGGCAGAGAGTAGCAATGGAAGGGTGCTTTTCTGATTGGAGGGCTGTGACTAGTGGTGTTCCGCAGGGATCAGTGCTGGGACCTTTGTTGTTCGTAGTATATATAAATGATTTGGAGGAAAATGTAACTGGTCTGATTAGTAAGTTTGCAGACGACACAAAGGTTGGTGGAATTGCGGATAGCGATGAGGACTGTCTGAGGATACAGCAGGATTTAGATTGTCTGGAGACTTGGGCGGAGAGATGGCAGATGGAGTTTAATCCGGACAAATGTGAGGTAATGCATTTTGGAAGGGCTAATGCAGGAAGGGAATATACAGTGAATGGTAGAACCCTCGAGTATTGAAAGTCAAAGAGATCTAGGAGTACAGGTCCACAGGTCATTGAAAGGGGCAACACAGGTGGAGAAGGTAGTCAAGAAGGCATACGGCATGCTGGTCTTCATTGGCCGGGGCATTGAGTATAAGAATTGGCAAGTCATGTTGCAGCTGTATAGAACCTTAGTTAGGCCACACTTGGAGTATAGTGTTCAATTCTGGTCGCCACACTACCAGAAGGATGTGGAGGCTTTAGAGAGGGTGCAGAAGAGATTTACCAGAATGTTGCCTGGTATGGAGGGCATAAGCTATGAGGAGCGGTTGAATAAACTCGGTTTGTTCTCACTGGAACGAAGGAGGTTGAGGGGCGACCTGATAGAGGTATACAAAATTATGAGGGGCATAGACAGAGTGGATAGTCAGAGGCTTTTCCCCAGGGTAGAGGGGTCAATTACTAGGGGGCATAGGTTTAAGGTGAGAGGGGCAAGGTTTAGAGTAGATGTACGAGGCAAGTTTTTTACGCAGAGGGTAGTGGGTACCTGGAACTCCCTACCGGAGGAGGTAGTGGAAGCAGGGACGATAGGGACAATAGGTAGGAGATTGTCTGGCGCCAGTGGCGAGGGCCACTAAGGTAGCTGGGCGGGCTAGCTTATGGAAGCGTAGTGGGGTGGTGAACATATGTTAGGCTTATCAAAGGGGTTGATTTATTTAATGCTGTTACTTGGGGGGGGGGACGAAAATGTTCTGCTGACGAGTGAGGGACTGTTGCTGAGGGACAGAGAGGAGGTTGGGGGTGGGCCGGTGGAGGCACTGGGTGCGGGTTGGTGACTGGCCCAAGCGAGGGGATGGTTGATTGGCGAAAGGGGGTGGGGGGGTGGACGATGAGCTCCTCAACTAGACTGATCACCTGGAATGTAAGAGGGTTCAATGGGCCGGTCAAGAGGGCACACGTATTTGCGCATCTGAGGGGACTGAAGGTGGACATGGTAATGCTGCAGAAGACGCACCTTAGAGTAACTGATCAGATTAGGTTAAGGAAAGGTTGGGTCGGACAGGTTTTCCGCTCGGGACTGGAGTCAAAGACCAGAGGGGTCGCGATCCTGATCATCAAGCGAGTGGTGTTTGAAACGGGTAGAATAGTTTTGGATATGGGAGGCTGGTACATAATGGTCAGTGGGGAAACTGGAGGGGGTGCAGGTGGTATTAATAAATGTATAGGCGCCAAACTAGGACGATGTGGAGTTTATAAAGAGGATGCTGGGGAAGATCCCGGACCTGGATTCGCATAAGTTGGTCATGGAAGGGGACTTCAGTACAGTTATTGACCCTGGTTTAGACTGGTCAAGCTCAAAAATGGGCAGGGTGCCAGCAATGGCTTTGGAGCTAAAAGGGTTCATGGAGCAGATTTTGGGGGGGGGGGGGGGGCGAGATGGGATGGACCCATGGAGATTTGGGCTGCACCCATGGAGATTTGGGCTGCCAAGAGTAAAGGAGTTCTCCTTCTATTCACGTGCATAAAGTGTACTCCCAGGTCGATTTCTTCATTCTGAGCAGGGCTTTACTGACGGGGGTGGTGGACACTGGGTACGCGGTGATTACAATCTCAGACCATGCCCTGCACTGGGTTGACCTACAGGTTAGTAAAGACAATAATCAGCGCCCGCACTGGAGGTTAGACGTGGGGCTCTTAACGGACGAGGAGGTGTGCGGGCGGTTAAGGAAATGTATTCAGAATTACCTGGAGGTCAATGACACGGGAGAAATTTTAGTAGCGGTGGTCTGGGAGGCATTGAAGGCGGTGGTTAGAGGGGAGCTGATCTCGATACGGGCCCACCGGGAGAAGGTAGATAGGACCGAGACGGACCGACTGGTAAAGGAGATACTGGAGGTTGACAGGAGGTATGCGGAGACCCCAGAGGCAGGGCTTCTAAGGGAACGGCGGAGGCTACAGGCGGAGTTCGGCTTGTTGGAGGGCGGTGGAGCAGCTGAGAAAGGCGAGGGGGGGGGGGGGGGCAATCTATGAGCACAGAGAGAAGGCCAGCCGAATGCTTGCACAGCAGCTTAGAAAGCGGGAGGCAGCCAGGGAGATAGGGGAAGTAAAGGATGGAGACAGGAACCTGGTGGGAGACTCAGCAGGGGTGTATAAGGCATTTAAGGATTTTTACAGTAGGCTGTATGGTTGCAATGGACGCAGAGAAGGCTTTTGATCAAGTCAAATGGGAATATTTGTGGGAGGTGCTGGGACGGTTCGGATTTGGACGGGGCTTTATTGACTGGGTCAGTTTGCTATATCAGGCTCTTGTGGCGAGCGTACGGATGAATAGGACGACATCGGACTATTTTAGGCTACACCGGGGGACGAGGCAGGGGTGCCCCCCTCTCCCCACTGTTGTTCGTGCTAGCTATAGAGCCGCTGACAATTGCGTTGAGAGCCTCAAGGGACTGGAAGAGGTTGGTCCGGGGGTGAGTGGAACACAGTCTCACTTTACGCAGCCGACCTGCTCCTGTATGTGTCGGACCCAGTGGGGGGGATGGAAGAAATCATGAGGATTCTGGGTGAATTTGGCAGGTTTTCGGCGTACATCTAAATAAATATGGGGAAAAGCGAGATGTTCGCGATCCAGGCAAGGGGTCAGGAGAGGCGACTGGGGGAATTGGCATTTAGAGTGGTAGGGGAAGTTTTAGGTATCTAGGGATCCAAGTGGAATGGGAATGGTTACACAAACTTAATCTGGCCCATCTGGTGGATCAAATGAAGGACGATTTTCGGAGGTGGGACGCGCTCCCGCTGTCACTAGCTGGGAAGGTCCTGACGGTGAAGATGACGGTCCTTCAGAGCTTTCTGTTTGTGTTCCAGTGTTCCCCATCTTTATTCCACGCTCCTTCTTTAAACGGGTTAACAAAGTATGGGCGGGCAAGACCCCACGGGTTTAAAAAGGGTATGCTTGAGCGGAGCCAGGGAGAGGGCGGGTTAGCGCTGCCAAACTTCAGTAACTATTATTGGGCAGTGAATGGAGCCATGATCAGCAAGTGGGTGGTGGGGTGAGGGTTGGCATGGGAGTGTATGGAGGCAGCTTTGTGTAAGGGCACCAGTTTGGGGGCGCTGATAACGGCGCCTCTGCCGTTCCCGCCGGCACGGTACTCCACCAGCCCCATGGTGGTGGCAGCCCCGAGAGTCTGGGGGCAATGGAGGAAGCATGTGGGAGCGGAGGGAGCATCGGTCTGGTCCCCAATTTGTAATAACCACCGGTTTGCTCTGGGAAAGATGTTCGTGCGATTTCGGAGATGGCAGAGGGCAGGAATTGAGAGGATGGAGATATGTTTATAGAAGGGAGCTTTCCTAGCTTGAGGGAACTGGAGGAGAAATTCGGATTGGCGAGGGGAAACAAATTTAGGTACCTGCAGGTGCGGGACTTCCTGTGTAGACAGATCTCAACCTTCCAGCTCCTACCACCAAAGAGGATTCAGGATAGGGTAGTTTCCAGAGTGAGGGTGGGAGAAGGGAAGGTCTTCGACATCGATAAGGAGCTCATGGGGTCAGAGGACACGCAGACTGAGGAGCTAAAGTGCAAATAGGAAGAGGAGTTAGGAGGAGAGATAGAGGATGGTCTCTGGGCGGATGCGTTGAGTAGAATCAATGCATCCACAACATGTGCCAGGCTCAGCCTGATACAGTTTAAGGTTGTTCACTGGGCACACATGACTGGCCCGGATGAGCAGGTTCTTTGGTGTAGAAAACAGGTGTGCGGGGGGGGGGGGCAGCAAACCATGTCCATATGTTCTGGGCATGCCCAAAGCTCAGGGGATTCTGGCATTGGTTTGCAGACATCATGTCCAGGGTGTTAAAAATAAAGGTGGCACCGAGTCCAGAGGTGGCGATTTTCAGGGTGTCGGAAGATCAGGGAATCCAGGAGGAGAAAGAGGCAGCCGTTCTGGCCTTTGCTTCCCTGGTAGCCCGGAGACGGATACTATTATCTTCGAGGGACTCAAGGCCCCCGAAGTCGGAGTCCTGGCTTACTGACATGGCTAGCTTTCTCTGTCTGGAGAAAATCAAGTTCGCCTTGAGAGGGTCACTGTTAGGGTTCGTCCGGAGGTGACAACCGTTCGCCGTCGACTTTGCAGAAAATTAATCGTCGGTTGGGGGGGGCGGGGGGGGGGTGACGACTCTGTAGTTTCTTAAGGTCTTGGGCCGAGCAGTTGCCATACCAGGCTGTGATGCAGTCAGATAGAATGCATTGGCACTAAGTTTCAGTAACCCACTTTCTCCCTGGTGCAAATGTTGAGAGCTAGAAGTTTGCAGAAATTATCAATATTAAACTGCAATTATACTTCAAAATGTGTATATTCATGTAACAAACTGTAATGCTGTTTAAAAACTGCATGGCAGGAGTGCATTGCAGAATTGCCATTCATGATTTAATCAAAATATTTGCCTTGTGTATGTCCAAGTGAGAATAAGGCTAAATACAGAAATTCAAATTTGAATGAGTGAGTGACTCCATTGTGGAACACCACCTTCATCCGCAATCATATCCTGGACAAATCTCTGGTTCTTTACTGCAGCATTACCACTCGCCTTGTTTTTTGTACCGTGAAATCTTTTGTCAGTTAATCTCTCCTACCCTTTACCCTATCAACAACCTTCCCTTGTGTTCTTCCTCAGCCCCTCTCCTTTCAGTTGCTTGGAAGATAGAAATATAATAGAGTTTATCAGTTCTGAAGAAAGGTCCCTCACCTGAAGTGTTAACTGTTTTTCTCTCTACAGATGCTGCCAGACCTCCCGAGTATTTCCAGTTTTTTCTATTTTTAAGTCAAGTGCCTTGAATGGTTCAACTGATTTTATGTAACATACACATTTTCCTCCTCATCCCAATCGTGATGGTTGTAAGACACAACTTGAGTGATGACAAGTGTGGGTTAGAAGACAACAGTGTTTTATTGGAGAATGAAGCTTCAAATTGCCAACTGTTGTGCCTATATTTTAAGTTGACTCAAAAGCATGTTTTCATAGCTCCCACTTACACAAAACTGTTATTTTCTATTCATGTAATATTTGGCTTAATAGTAAATATATGTAATGCAAGATGTTTATTTTTGGTTCTGCATTCTTATTTGGTAGTTTCCAGATATTTTAGTCGGGTGCAAAAATGCAGTAATCAATGCAGAATGCCAACTCCGCTCAATGTTTATTATCCCAAAATGAAATGTGATTTCAGAAAATTTAGTTTTGAATCTAGCATGTTCCTAAAATGGGGTTGAAGAGGAATTTCTTCTGAGGGGCATGAGGCTATGGAGTTCTCTTCATCAGAGAGAAGTGGAGGCTAGATCATTGAATGTATTCAACACTGAGATTAGACAGATTTTTGATCTACAGAAGAGTCAATGGTTATGCAGGGCAGACAGGAAAGTGGAGTTAAGGTCACCTATGATCGTATACAAGGGAGGATGAACACCTCCCATAGGTGGATGCGCCATACTCTTTGCAGTAGCTCCTCTTGTATTGACCTTCACCGTAGCCCAGCTCTCACCTTTGGCTCATTGTAATTGGTAGAATGCAACAGTGGCCGCACCCTGATCAACTGCCTTTGGTGGGCCAAACCAAGTGATGGTAGCTTGTCGTGTCTCCAACCCACAGCAACTCGGAGATTTGAATATCCTGGCAGTCTGAGCAGATACACCATTCTAAGGTCTGGCCTTGAAGGTAGATCAGCAGTGTATTGTGGAATTTGTAGAGCTCGACAATGCACTGGTCATTTGCTGCATCTGAATCAGCCTCCAGTCGTCTAAACTTGCTACCAGACAAAGATAGGTCAGGACAAGAGGGTGGGGCTGATGATGCGCAACTCTGCCTTACTGTAATCCAATACTACAAGTCATGTTGATCATCCTTTTATTATCTGTTATCTAATCTGTCACAAGCCCTGTGCAGATGAGTGATTGGTGAAGCAACAGGTGTGGTTTCACTGGGAGTTGCAGTCACGATTCTGCATACAGGCATCTCAGGCCACAGGGTTATTTTCCACTGAAAGGAAGTGGAAAGCTTCAGTCCCTTGAGCGATAGAGCAGCCCTTTCAGGACCACGCTGCTCGCTTCCCGAGTATGAGGAAAAGGGCTAGAAAAAAGTGCCCAAAACATTGCCTGCTTCATCTGTGGCCAATAGGCCAAAGCTGTCAGGGATGTCACCAATGCTGTTCCAAAATCAACTCAATAAAGAAAATAGTGATATCTGTTACAATTGGTGCCTGGAACATGCCTGGGCAATCCTACAGCTGATGGCGAAGACTGCTATTGTTGGTGGAGAGGTAGCTAGGTCAATATTCGGATTGCCACTCTCAACGAGACTTGCCTACGTGAAGAGGGTTAGCTAAAGAGAATTGGTGCAGATTACACATTCTTTTGGAATGCGTGTGGAAAAGAAAAACTGCACAAAGCTGGCGTAAATTGACTTTCCTTCCCAAGAATGTTAATGAACATCTAATGGTGGTTGAACTTTCCATGCATGGTAACAGGCAAGCAACTCCCGTCCGTGCGTACCCCATTAACTATGACCATGTCTGATGAAGTCGAGGATAAATTCTTTGATTTTTCTGATCTCTACTTGACCTCCTTTGACTACTGTGCCAACGTCAGACAAGCTAAGCATTTGCAAGATCACCAGATTTGGGGAGGAGTCATCATTAAACGTGGTTGGCCGTCATAACAGCAATGGCCTCATCTTGCTGAAGATGTCTGCTGAGCATGATAAACACCCTCCGTTTTCTGTCTCCCTAATTGCAGTAAGATATCCTGGATGTACTCCCATTCTATGCATTTACATCGAATCTACTGCGCCATCACAAAACAGAGGGACAGGTAGGATGTGTGTTGGTCAAACTATGTGCAGCACCGACGGCTGGACTGACCAACCTCCTTGTTACTTCAAAGCTAAACGGCAAGATCTGTCTGATCTTGATGCCGCCAATGCATGAAGGTCCGAAGCATCTCCAAGCTTAAACAGGCAGTCATGAAGGAATCTCTCTTACAGAAACCCGAGTACGTGTAATTAGCAAAAATCGACACACTGCACTGAGGATGACTGGACACCTTCTGGAATATAATGTACTTCACTGCTCAAGATGCCCTTGGCCTTATCGCTCATCAGCATCAAGATCGGTTCGTTGAAAACTGTAAGAGGATCCAGAAACTATTGGAAAGGAAACATTGCCCAGGGTTTATCTTGATGACAGACCACCACTATCTAAGCACGATGCCTACTGACACATCCTGCAGGACTGTCCTGTGCAAATTCAAACTTAAAACATCTGGCTGAATCAGAAAGCAGATACACTTCAGTGAAATGCAGACCACAAAGACTGGAAGAGATTCTACAATTCTCTGAAATGTGTCCATTGGCTCCAGCCGGTTCATCGCCAGTCCTTGGTGCCAAAGAGTTAACACTGCCACAGAAAAAGCCCAAATTCTAGAAATATAGTCAGAGTACTTTTGCCACATCCTCACTCAGCCTTTATCCATTAATGAAGGAACATTAAACAAACTGCCACAGGTTGCCATCAACTGCTTTTTTGCTGACCTACCCATGCTGTTAGAAATTATGCATACAATTGAGCTCCTATCTAGTGGCAAAGCTCTAAGATCTGATATCCCAGCTGAAATCTACAAAGCTGGAAGTCAATGTCTAGCTAAGGAGCTCAGTGAACTCTTTCAGTCTTTGTATTCTTGCAGGATGATTCCTTGTTCTCACAAAGATGTCTCCATTATCCATGTGTGCAAGTGGAAAGGAACTCTCCAATCTTGCGACTATCATAGAGGAGTCTCATTCTTCTCCATCTTTGGCAAAATCGGCGGAATCCTTCTGAATCACTAGTGCAAGATCTTGACCAAGATCTTGCAGGGAGTTGGTGCAGTTTCAGGAAAATGTTGAGGAACCACTGATATGGTGTTTACAGTTAGATGGTTCCAGGAGAAAAGTTTAGAACTGGACATGGGCCTCTACACCATGTTTGTTGACCGACCAAGATCTTTGACAAAGTCAGCCATGAACTAGGAAGGTAATTGAGAAATTTGGCTAACTCGGGTAATTTATCACAATGGTTCGATAATTCCATGATGGCATACTCGCATGTGTCCTGGATGATGGTGCGCCTTCTGGCCCATTCCTAGTCACTAATGAGGTTAAACAGGGTGGCATCCTAGCGGTAATGCTCCATGCTTTTTTATGCCGTACTAGCCCAACACCTTTCATGGTGATCCTCAGTGAAGCAATGTACTAGCTTGCTCCAGGAAAACCCTATCTCGAGTCCCGTCCCCCTGCTGACAAACTCATTTTCCCTTAAAGAAGTCTATGAACGGCTGCCACCTCCGAGTGAACCCCTGTAACGAACTCCTTAAGGCAAATTTGATTTTCTCCAACATTAGAAACCCCGCCATGTCGCCGACCCAAACCCCTGACTTTGGAAGCTCTGCGTCCCTCCATCCCAGCAGAATCCGTCTCCAGGCCACCAGGGAGGCAAAGGCTAAAATGTCGGCCTCCGCCCCTGGGCTCCCGGATCTTCCGACACTCCAAATATTGCCACCTCTGGACTCGGAGTCACCCTCCCTTCCAGGACCTCAGACATGGCATCCGCGAATACATGCCAAAATCCCCTCAACCTCAGACACTGGCCAGATGAGTCGCAGAACCACCCCCCCCGCCCCCCCCCCCCCCCACACACACACACACACACACACACTGCCCACACCTGTCCTTCACCACCTCAAAGAACCTGCTCATCCAGGCCACAGTCATAATGAGTCCTGTGGACCACCTTAAATTGGATCAGGCTGAGTCTGGCACACGAGGGCGCGTTTACTCTCCGCAGGGCCTCCTCTCATAACCCAACCTTTGACTCTCCTCCCAACTCTTCCTCCCACTTCCTCTTCACCTCCCCTATTGAAACACCTTCCCACTCCATCAGTTCCTTCTATATTTCCGAGACCTTCCCCTCCCCGACTCCTGTTTTTGACATCACCTTATCCTGTAGCCCCCTTAGTGGCAGGTGCGGGAAGCCCGCACCTGCCTCCGAACAAAGTCCCGTACTTGCAAATAACGGAACCCATTCCCACCTGGCAACTCAAACTCCTCGCCAAAACGTACATAAGAATTGCTAAAGCAAGTATAGCATTCGGCAGACTACGACCATCAATCTGGGAGCCAAGAGGTGTAAATTTACCGACCAAATCAAAGTCCATTGAGAAATAGTCCTGCCCACTCTGCTTTATGCGTGTAAGACATGGCATGAAGCTGACATACAGTCCAAGAAGCCCAACCACTTTGGAGCTGCTTTCACAAGCTTCTGAAGATCAGATGGCAGGACAAAATACCAGACTGAGGTGCTCTGAGCAAGCATCCACCCCAAATTGAGACGGCCATAACTGAGTTTGGCTGTCATGTGGTCAGAATGACTGGCAACTCTCTCTTGATAAAACAACTGTTTCTTGGAGAGCTCTGGTATGGGATGTGCTGTCATTGTGGTCAAAGAAAGCACTACAAAGACACCGACGGCTTCACTTGGGGGTTTTGATACCGCCCAGGATCACTGCACCCGGCGCAACCAAATTTAAAAAAGGGTGTGGCCTCTTTCCATAGCAAGAGCATACCAGGAGCCAAGAGAAAATGCAAGAAGTGGAAATCCTGACAGCCAAAAATGTATCCAAAATTCAATGATTTGTGGTATACTGTCTTATTTGTACAGTACGAAGTCTTACAACACCAGGTTAAAGTCCAACAGGTTTGTTTCGATGTCACTAGCTTTCGGAGCGCTGCTCCTTCCTCAGGTGAATGAAGAGGTCTGTTCCAGAAACACATATATAGACAAATTCAAAGATGCCAAACAATGCTAGGAATGCGACCATTAGCAGGTGATTAAATCCTTACAGATCCAGAGATGGGGTAACCCCAGGTTAAAGAGGTGTGAATTGTATCAAGCCAGGACAGTTGGTAGGATTTTGCAGGCCAGATGGTGGGGGATGAATGTAATGCGACATGAATCCCAGGTCCCGGTTGTGTGTCCCACTCGTGTGCGGAACTTGGCTATAAGTTTCTGCTCGGCGATTCTGCGTTGTCGCGGGTCCTGAAGGCCGCCTTGGAGAACGCTTACCCGGAGATCAGAGGCTGAATGCCCTTGACTGCTGAAGTGTTCCCCGACTGGAAGGGAACATTCCTGCCTGGTGATTGTTGCGCGATGTCCGTTCATTCGTTGTCGCAGCGTCTGCATGGTCTCGCCAATGTACCACGCTTCGGGACATCCTTTCCTGCAGCGTATGAGGTAGACAACGTTGGCCGAGTCGCACGAGTATGTACCGCGTACCTGGTGGGTGGTGTTCTCACGTGTAATAGTGGTATCCATGTCGATGATCTGGCACGTCTTGCAGAGATTGCCATGACCGGGTTGTGTGGTGTCGTGGTCACGGTTCTGAAGACTGGGTAGTTTGCTGCAAACAATGGTTCGTTTGAGGTTGCGCGGTTGTTTGAAGGCTTATTTGTAGCAAGATCTTTTGGATGCAGATTGGCATTAGCAGTCAGCTACATACCTACCAAATGCTAAATAATTAAAATGGTCATCTTTGCCTTAAAAGAGAAGCAAGAATGATGTCTTATGAACACTGCAGCTTGTAAAAAGAAAAGCAAGGATAGTGTTGCATTGTTTGCTACCTCTCCCTGGTGGATGACTGTTGAATTGCTTCTCTGTGCAATTTTTTTAATCTAGCAATTGTATTATGCACTCTACATTTCTCTGCTAAGCTCTCTTTCTCAATGTAATGAATGCTAAAACAATACATAATTGTAAGAAGTTTAGGAACAATGGAACAAATCTTCATCAAATTGTCTAAAGTGCAATACATTAATTTCACCTGGTAGAACTGCGATGAGAAATGTTAATTGCAGTGATGTTTCTTATAGAGGCTCTTTAGCATGTTTAGCACTAGCTTAATGAACTAATCATTCATCCTGGAATAAACACTTGCCGAGTTGTATGTTTTTTGAGCTTTTACCTGCGAATAATCGTCACCTCTTAAATTGAGTAGCAATCATTTCATGTTAGGTATGATACGAGCTCTAATGGTCCACACAACTAGACCTTATCCACAATCAGGATGTTATGCATGCTTCTATTGTATCTTTTGTGTGCAACCCTCAGGACTTACATAGGCAGTGCTTAATTTATAATGTAATGCAAGGAGATAATATGCTTGTGTCTGGCTTGCCTTTGAACATGACTGTGACAGGGTTGATGCAAGAAGGATATTCTCGATGGTGGGTGTGTCCAGAACCAGGGGTCACAGTCTGAGGAGATGAGAATGAGAAGAAATTCCTTCACCCACAGAATGGTGAGCCTGTGGATTTCGTTACCGCAGGGAGTAGTTGAGTCCAAAACATTGTATGGTTTCAAGAAGCAATTAGATATAGCACTTGCGACGAAGGGGATCAAAGGATATGGGGGTAAGCAGGATTAGGCTATTGAGGTGGATGATCAGCCATGATAATGAATGGTGGAGAAGGCTCAAATTTTTTTCTATGTTTCTAACCAGTGTTTCAAGCGCCTTATAATACCGACCAACATGAATTTGGCATAATTTGCATCAATGGTTTTTAAAATTCTGACCATTCTTTGTGGGATGCAATGAGACACGGTTAACTTATTTTCAAAGGCAGTGAGGAGTTACTGTATGAGTGCCTAATAGGTAAGGCATGGTATTGTGCAGACTGCTTTTCAGCTCCTGGATACCTTACTCATGGGCTAGAAATATTGGCCTCACATTACGACTGCACCTTCTCATTGCCCTGTGCAGAAACCTTCCTTCCAACTCGGGAAACATTGTGGCTATTTGTATTTTCTCTTTGCCAATCTCCAATTCATCTTCCAGATTGCCCTAATTCACTTACAACTCCGTCTCAGTGCCTCTTGCTGTTATTGAATAATGCGGGGGGGGGGGGGGGGGGTTGTTATGTGGCAACTTACAATAATTAGAGAGCCATTTTAACATAGATTGAGGACCTGTGGGCTCTACCTCCCTCCTTGTTTTGCTTCAGGAAGCAAAATATCGTACACACCCCTGTCTGCATCAATCGTGCCAAGGTGGAGATGATTGACAGCTTCAAATTCCTCGGTGTGCACATCACCAACAATCTGTCCTGGTCCATCCTCATTGACACTACGACCAAGAAAGCACAACCGTGCCTATACTTCCTCAAGAAACTAAGGGAATCCGGCATGTCCACATTGACTCTTACCAATTTTTCCAGATGCACCATAGAAAGGATTCTATCTGGCTGCATCACAACCTGGTATGGCAACTACTCGGCCCAAGACCATAAGAATCTACAGAGAGTTGTGAACACAGCCCAGTCCAGCATACAAACCCGCCTCCCATCCATTGACTCCCGCTGCCTTGGGAAAGCGGGCATCATTTTCAAAGACTCCTCCCACTATTCACTCTTCCAACCTCTTCTATCGGCAGAAGATGCAAAAGTCTGAGACTAAGCGCTAGCAGGTTCAAAAACAGCT